>NW_026781337.1:0-300000 GCF_030144855.1 Hypanus sabinus
CTGTATTGAGCAAGGAAGTGTTAATGATCTTCAAATGTAAAATCAAAGTCTACTGTGTCTAGTGTACTGCGTGGTGCTGACAATCTGCCTTTCAGTCAGGCTGATTAAAATAACTATGTTTGTATTTGTTGTTCTAAGAATCATCAAATGTCTGATATACTCTTTTAGCCTATCTGTTTTATCTGTTTTCGAGAAATTAACACTGAAGTAAATGTGTAACCGCTCAGGGACATATCCTGCAACTTTGCTACTCAGCAGAACTGCCATTGAAGTTCCTCCTTCTGATTTATCTGTTTCTCTCTCGTACGTTCGGCATATAAATAAGACCGCGACCCACTGTCAGACAGATCTCGGAACTCCGTTTTTAGGAGGCTGAGTTCTCCAAGATATCATGCTGCAATAAAGGCGTTCGGAAGCGATCTCCCTCCGTGTCCGAGTGCAAGTTCTCTCTCTGTCTCTCACCTCTCTCTTTCTCTCTCTCTCTCTCTCTCTCTCTCTCCTCTCTCTCTCTCTCTCTCTCTCTCTCTCTCTCTCTCTCTCTCTCTCTCTCTCTCTCTCTCTCTCTCTCTCTCTCTCTCTCTCTCTCTCTCTCTCTCTCTCTCTCTCTCTGTCGTGCACCTCTCTCTGACTGTCATCTCTTTCTGTCTCACACAATCGTACTCTCAATAATCTCCCTCTCTGTCTCTTCCCTCTCTCTTTCTCTCCCCTTCCCCTCCCATTTTCTCTCTCAGCCTCTCTCTCTTCCTCCCTTTCTCTTCTCCCTTTTCCTTCCCTCTCTCTGTTACATTCCCCTCTCTCCCCTTTCCATTTCCCCCTCTCTCTCTCGCTCACCCCTCCCCTGTATCCCTTTCCACGTTCTTTCTCTCTCTCCCGTTTTCTCAGACTTCCCTCCTCTCCCTTTCCTCTCTTATTTTCCCTCTTATCTTATCTCACGCTCCCCTCTCTATATCGCTCCTCCCACTCACTTTACACTTTCATTCACTTCCCTCTTCGTTTCCATCTTCCTTCTCTGCCTCAAATTCCACTTCTGTCACTCTCTCCCTTTTGACTTTCTCCTGCTCTCCATCACTCTCTCGCCTCTGTCTCTCACCTTTCAGTTTCTCCTCCCTCTACGTTTACTGTTTCTCTCTCTCTCACACACAGACAATTATATCTCTCCTTTCTCTCCCACCCACTAGTTCTCCCCGTCTCTATCATCCCTCTCTCTGTCTAATCTACTTCCACTTTTGACTACTCTCTCACGTTCTCTGCCCTTACAACCTCTCCCTTTCGTCCTTCCTCCCTCCCTTTTTGTTCGTCCCCCTCTCCCTCCCACCCCCACTGTTTGACTCTCCTCACTCACCCCTCTCCCCCTCCTCCATCTCTACCTCCCCTCTCATGCCACCCACTCTCTCTCCCCCTCCTCTTTCTCCCTCTCTTCCATCTCTGGCTTTATCCCTCTCTATCCTTCCTCCCTCCCTTCACACTCTGTCACCCCTCTCCATTTTCACCTTTCTCCCCCCACCTCACATCCAATTTCTCTCCCCCTCCCTGTTCCTATCTCCTTTTCCTTTCGACTTTCTGCCTCTCTCTCACTCGCCGCGCTCCCTTTCCAGTCTCTTTCTCTCTCTCCCTCCCCCTCTATTTCCATCCCCCCTCTGTCTCTTATCTCTCTCCCCCTCTTTCTGCATCCTTCTCTGTCTCTCCCCAACTCTCTATCCTTCCTCTCTGTCTCTCCTCCCTTTTCAATTCCTCTCCCACTCTCTCTCCGTTCCTCCTCCCACACCCTTTATACACACTCCCTCTCTCCCCGCCTCTCTCGCTGCTTTCCCTATCCAATTGGTCTCCCCTCGCTCTCACTTCCACAGTCCCTTTCAAACGCATCTCTCTCGCTCTTTGTATTTCCCCTCTCTCTCTTTCCCTCCCTTTCTACTTTATCTCTCTGCCCCCTCCCTTCTCTCTGTCTCTTCTCAATTTATCTTTCTCTGTCCTTCCTCACTTTCTCCCTTTCTCTACGACGCACTATCGGCTGCCTGTTTGTGAATGTGATCTGCGCACTATTTTGTACTTCCGCCGAGATCCTGTACTCGCTGAACGTCCGCATCATCCCCTGCATCGGGTACTGTTACATCAGATGCCGGATGGTGAGTGTTTCGCCCACCCCTCCCACACACGCTAGCGAGCCAGCCCTCATCTCACCCCACCCCCACCCCCACCCGCGGAGATCTCCACTTGGAGTCCCCCGCTCCCGCGGCACTATCTTGCTCCCCTCTGTTGTAGCGTTCCCTCTCTCCTCTTCTCCCCCTCCTTCCTTCGACAACTTCCCCTGGCAACTCGTTCCGCAGCCGGACCACCCGTATCCCACTAAATCTTTCCTATCCGTGTCCCTGTCCGAGTGTCGTTAATGTCCCTGCCTCGACCACTTCCTCCGGCAGCTCCTTCCACAGATGGACCACCCTCTAGGTGAAAAAGTTTCCCTTCGGGTCCCCTATTATCTAATTACGGTATTGGTTTGCACTGCTGTAACTATATGCTATAATTATGTGGTTTTAGCATCTCTGTAATTATACCTGTTCGCCCCGACATTTCAGCACCAGTTTACACCCACTCCCCTGCGCTCCACCCGAGCGGTCTTGTAAAGGAAAATCTATAAACGTCCAACTGCATTCACGCAGTCCTTTCACTGAACACAAATATTGACAGCTAAGCGTTCGCTTCAACTTGTGAGGAAAGTGTGGGAGTGAGGGAGTGAGATGTGGAGAGAGAAAGAGAGAGAGAGAGAGAGAGAGAGAGAGAGAGAGAGAGAGAGAGAGAGAGGGGGGGAGAGAGAGAGAGGGGGGGAGAGAGAGAGAGAGAGAGAGAGAGAGAGAGAGAGAGAGAGAGAATATGTGTATGGGTGTGTTAGAGAGAGAGAGGAACATGGAAGTGAGGCAGGGCAGAGTCACATCGTAGACAAATCAAGGGAGATTTGAAAGGCAGTTAGAGAGAGAGAGTTACACGGCAATTTATCAATTTCATGTTCACCTTAGGCCATTGTTTTCCTCCCAGTGTTTTCTTGACCACCAGAGTAACTGACCTCACCGACAAAACGAAGTGGATCTTTCCGTCCCTTCATTTAAACTCGAACGCTGCAGGGCTCGTCAGTATTATCACCGTTTGTACTGAGGAGGAGAAATGGTTCATGCGTTTACACATTGCACTTCGACAGAGGGAGCAAGAGCACGTTATACTTATTGATGCCATTCTCCCAGTTTCTTCAATTATAAAGGCAATTAACATTAAATTAGTGCCATTAATTCTTAAAATTCCAAAGTTAGTTCTGATTTGGATAGCAAACACGAGGAAATCTGCAGATGCTTGAAATTCAAACAACAACAGACACAAATTCTGTATGTGTTTGTGTCTGATTTGGACGCAATGATTCTGCTCAGTGCGATAAATCGTCCGCTGTCTAACTTAAGGAAGTACGTTGGTGAACGAAGCGAGGCGCTCTGCATCCGTACAGTTGTAGAACAGACCGGCATCAATCGCCCTGTTTCTACTCAGAATCTATTGTTAGACACTCGGTTGCAAAGTGAAAATATCGTACCAAAAAAGGCTGTATTGGCATGTCGATTTGGCTATCCCCACCCATCAGCAAGTGCATGTTTCATTGCCCTTGTGTGTACACATAGATGTGCGCATAAATATAAATTTGAGTTCACTTTGACGTAATCACCAATTGCGTATAATGCATGATCACCTCGGTTAGATCCCTCACCAGATACAGGTGAATTAAGCCACTGTCGGTTATTTTCGTGCAGTAGAATCTCAAGACGTCGACCAGCATATGCGGGTGTGAGGCGTGTGTGGTGGAAGGAATTTTCAATGTTTTGCGTTGAAGTACTGAATCAGGACCTCTTAATCTGGTACCTAATCTGGTAATCTCAGCTAAAAATGCTGCGAGAATTGAACTGACAGAAGTATGGGATGTCAACTCCACAAATTCTCGAATCTCCCCAGCCGAAGGAACAGGATTTATTGAAGAACCTGTTACCGGCTCCAGATCTGTGCTGGATACGGTACCAGAAATCAGTACCTCGAAATCCATGTCGTTAATGAAAATCGAATCGGGAAAATACCGCGTTGAACAGAGAATCAGAATCAGGTTTATTATCACCGGCAAGTGACGGGAAATGTGTTAACTTAGCTGCAGCAATTCAATGCAATACATAATCTAGCAGAGAGAGAAAATAATAATAACAACAACAAATGAAATAAAACATAATAATAAATACATAAGTAAATCAATTATCCATATTGAATAGATTATGAAAAATATGTAAAAACAGAAATACTGCATATTAATAAAGTGAGGTAGTGTACGCTTCAAAGTCCATTCGTGATTCTGATTGCAGAGGGGAAGAAGCAGTTCCTGAACCGCTGAATGTGTGTTTCTATCTCATAACCTGAGATACCCAAGGTCAACCCTAATATCCGGTGCCATCTGTGTCGACGTTGCTCCTTTGCAGATTGGGAGAATTTTTATCGATATTGTCACGACGGTCTATTATCGTCCTTCATTAATGAGCTGCCCTTACTGTGTGAGACTGATGACATGAATTGCCGGACAGCGGGTTGCAATGTGAATATTTAGCCTGCAATTGGTTCGTTCAGTGAGGGCACAATCTGGACAAAAGTATTTATTTTGAATAAACAGGAATGGCGAGCCTATGGGTGGATCAGGTATTTTGCAAGGCAACTTCAGATTGTCTGCTGAACACATTTGGGGGCAGCGCTCAGACAGCATCCAGGGTGTTATATTTTATTGGCACACTACACGCTGCTGCTTGTAGTTGTGAGCGCTGCGAGCAGGGTTCGAACCTGCGCGGGGAATCCCCATTGGATTTCAAGTCCAACGCCTTAACCACTCGGCCATCGCAGCTCCATCAATGTTCAGCACCTACCGTAGCACTGCACCTGAAGTGAGCGTTGTACTTGATTTATTTTCGGTAACGGAAATGGTGAATCGATCATGCTTTGGGCTTCTCTTGCAGCCAGTGGCACAGGGAACATTTCGCTGGTAGAGGAAAGAATAAATTCAATTAAATACCAACAAATTCTGGGAGCAAAGATCACACCGTCTGTTAAAAAGCTGAAGATGAATAGAGGATGGCATCTACAACAGGATAATGATCCTAAACACACCTCAAAATCCACAAAGGACTACTTCAAGAGGTACAAGCTGAAGATTTTGCCATGGCCCTCACAATCCCCCGACTTAAACATCATCAGAAATCTGTGGACAGACCTCAAAAGAGCAGTGCATGCAAGATGGCCCAAGCATCTCACAGAGTGAGAAGCCTTTTGCAAGGAAAAATGGGCGCATATCCTCCAAACAAAAAGTTGAAAGACTCTTAGCTGGCTACAGAAAGCCTTTACAAGGTGTGATACTTGCCAAAGGGGGTGTTACTAAGTACTGACCATGCAGGTGGCCCAAACCTTTGCTTCGCCCCCTTTTCCTTTTTTTCTTATTTTGAAACTGAAAAATTTGGAAATAAAAAAAAAAGTAATCTTGCTTAAAATATTAAAGAAATGTGTCATCTTTAACTTTATGCCTTTTGGAAATCGGGTGATCTTTTACTCGCTTAGCTGTTGACAGCAACAGAAATTTTTAGCATCGGTTCCCAAATCTTTGTATCCCACCGTATCCTTCCTTCGAATGTGCATCACCGTACCACACGATGATCTATTTGACAAATCTTCTCCCATTCTCCTCAACTGTCTTTGATCTTAAATGTGTTTTAATCTTTTGAGTTTTTGAACACGTTGAAGTCAGGCTACCTTTCTTATATTTTCTTTTCTTTAGCCTCCCTTCCTTCTATCAGAGTGGAGTGACAATCCAAATTTTCCAACCATCAGCATCCATTCTAGAATGTAATGATACGTGAAGGAGTACTATTATTGCCTCGAGAATCTTCAGTTCCCAATTTTGGAACCCAGGTTTGTAGTCCAACTGGTCCCGTTGACATACAGCTTCAGAGCTTTCAGCTTCACGGGCACCTTCTCCAGAGTCATAATATCCGCTCTCACTGATGCCCACTGACACGTGTTTCTCGGTGCCATTATGCTGGAATCTTACACAGAGCAAAATATTCATTCAGTTTGTCCCTTTTCTTCCCCCCCCCCCCCCCATTACTGCTTCTTCCGCGTCATTTTCCAGCTTTCTGATACGGACTCTCGCATCCCTTTTATTCTTCATATGACTGAAAAAATTGTATTTTCTCTATTATTAGCCATTTTATTTGCTCTCATCAAATTTTATTTGCTTTCTTTTCTATTTTGAATGCATCCCAAACCTCTAGCTTCCCACTGCTGCTTGCTATATTATAAGCCCTCACTTTTGCCTTTATGCTGCCTTTACTTTCCGGTATCAGCCTCTGTTGCCTCATCCTCCCTATCGAATATTTATTCTTATTTGTGATGCATCTATCCTGCGCCTTTCCAATTGCCCCTAGAACACCAGCCCTGTTGGATCTGCCGTTAACCCTGCTGGTTCCCCTTTCCAATCGACCTGGCCAGCCCTAGACTTTGGTCGCTGTTGTTTTCTGCGAGTGACAGGGTCGAGGACTGTTATCGTCCCTGACATTTTTCTCTGCGAATGACGTAGTCGGGAGCTGTTATTGCTATTGTGTTTCCATGCGAGTGACGGGGTCGAGGATTGTTATCGTCCCTGACTTTTTTATCTGCCAGTGATGTTTTGGGAGATTGCTATTGTCGCTAAATTTAGTTTTGCTGCGGGGGAGGGGAAAGTTTGGGGTTTGTGAGATTTGTTTCATTTCCTTTTTCGTGCCAGGGTTGATGTCTGTCCTTGCATCAACACCCATGGCCTGTTTGTATTCAGCTGTTGTCCGGAGCAGACAAACATCAGAGTTGTAATGGACATGCAGGCTTTGAAAATAATATTAACCGTTTGCACCTTTCTATTCTCCTCACTCGTGCCACTGCAGTTCTACTTACTGCATGAAATACTCATACGTCTAATTTTAGATTCTCACTCTCAGACTGAAGGACAAAATCGATCACATGCAATCACTGCCTCTGAAGCATTCCTGTATACTAATGGACCTGGTCAAAGCACAACACAACACACAATCCACAACTGCCTTTTCCTAATGGGCTCAACCACAATGTACTCTAAATAACCATCCAGTAGGCATTCCCAAACTACCTGCATGTTGAGATCCTACAATGACCATAATAATATTGCCATTTTCACATGCCTTGTGCATCTCCCGTTGTTTTTTGTACACAAAGTCGACTGCTAGAGGACTCTATATAACTCCCATCCTCTGATCCTATGTTAACTCTCACTAAGGATTTTTTTGAAATTTTCTCTACATCACTATAAATTACAATAAATAAATTAAATATAAATTTAAAAAGGAATTGTTCGGGAGAGTTTATGCGTTCATGTGTTGAGAAATATCTAAGCTGAACAGAAAAAGCGGTTCTTAATAAAAATGTAATTTTCTATTTTCAGACACCTCTACATCCACCACCCCACGCCACACTCCTCCCACTCCCCACCCCCGTGGGTAGAAATATGCAAAGGGCATGTTTTGGTCTGGTGATGGTCCTGAATAATGCACCCAGCCTTCTTTTGGCACCGTATTGAGAACATGTCCTCGTTATTGGCAAGGAGTGCCCGTCACTACAGCACTCTGCACTTTCTTTCGATCCTACGCATTGGAGCCCCGCCCCACGCCAGACTGTGACTCAACGACTGACAATGCTGTCCACGTACGCCCACAGAATTGCATTTGATTCTTCGACAACACTCTATATCTCATTAGTGAACAATTACGACGTCTGCACAGTGACCACGACAGCATGTTGGAATCAGGATGGATCCGCTGAGATGTCGACGCCCAGGAACCTGAAGATATTCACCCAGAAGACCAAAACGGCATAAGGCAAAGGAGCAGAATTCGGCCATTCTGCCCATCGAGGTTGCTCCGCCATTTCATCATGAGCTGATCCAATCTCCCCTTTAGTCCCACTCGCCCGCCTTCTCACCATGACCTTTGATGCCCTGACTACTCAGAAACCTATCAATCTCTGCCTTAAATACACCCAGTGACCCGGCCTCCACTGCCGCCCGTGGCGACAAATTCCATAGATTCACCCTTTTGAACCTCCAGTGAGGATTTGCGTTTGGTCACCTGACGCATTCTCCCTGGAGTACAATTAATTCCTTGGTATTACTAAATTGATGAGAAGGGTTGTTGCTTCGATTCCACCCGTCCAGCATATCCATCTGATGCTGAGACGCCTGTTGGTGTCATTAGATACGGGATTGCCTGCAGAGCCAACGTAAACGATGTGTTCCTGCAAGTTCCGTGGTCAGTATGGTTAGCAGGGGAAGTCACCGCCTCCTTGATGCTACACCCGTCCCAGTCATTGATCAGCAGTACTGTCAACGCAATGGCTCTTCCTCCGTAGTACCCGGTGTGAGTGACTGTGAGTAATCGTCCTTGTTCGTTGCTGAAAAGGTTCAGTGTCTACAGAATGGAGCAACGAGCATGGAGCAACGAGCAGCGTCACAAGGAACGACACTCTTCAGAAAGGGTTTGCACATTTCTCTGACAACGCAGGATGGGCTGAGACTGTCACTTTCACGTGAATGGTTTCAGCTCGGTATGTTGTCAGACATTCCTGGTATTCGTCTCAGTGTTGACTCGTAATTACTGCTCACATCCATAGACTCCAAACAGAACACAACCTAGTCGTGATGTGAATGCTTGCCTGGGTCCGTAACCTGGAGAGCGAAGCTGGCTGGAGTTAGGAGTTGATGCTTTGGCTCTTGGTAGGGTCACTCATGCCAAACAAGTCAAATGGTTGAGGGCAGACTGAGAGTGTTCCCCCGCTCCCACAAATTCCAAGGGTTTAGCTCAGAGATATCAAGCCGAACTGGTCAAAGAAAACATCAGTGAAACGAAAATGAAGAGTCCGTATACATATGTATCTGTCGGTATTTCTGATTCGCTACCCGGGACTTGGCAGGGAATTGCACAAACCGAGAGGAAGCTACTGACACGATGAATGAATCCCTGAACGCTGACAACTGACAGGGGTGGAGGATCCTCATTGGAGGACCCCCGTTTGACTGTAAAAGACATTCAGGAAGATTTAGCAGACACTGGAGTGCTGGTGCACTGTTCTACTGTGCAGCGACATATGCACAGATATGACCTTCATGGAAGGTCATCAGAAGAAAACTTTCCCTGCATCCTCACCACAAAATTCATTTTGAAAAGGAACATCTAAACAAGCCCGATGCGTTTTGGAAACACGTGCCGTGGACTGCTGAATTTAAAATAGAACTTTTTGGCCACAATGTTTGGAGAAAAAAGGGTGCGGAAATTCATGACAAGAACATCTCTCCAACTGCTAAGCATGGGGGTGGATCGATTATGCTTTGGGCTTGTGTTGCAGCGGCACGGGGAACATTTCACTGGTGGAGGGAAGAATGAATTCAATTAAATACCAGCAAATTCTGGAAGTAAACGTCACACCGTCTGTTAAAAAGCCGAAGATGAAAAGAGCATGATTTCTACAACACAGTAATGATCCTAAACACACCTTAAAATCCACAATTGACCACCTCAAGAGGCGCAAGCTCTTTTTTGAGGACTATGGCCCTCACAGTCCCCTGACCAAAACATAATCGAAAATCTGTGCATAGACCTCAAAAGAGCAGTGCATGCACGACGGCCCAAGAAACTCACAGAACTAGAAGCCTTTTGCAAAGAAGAATGAGCGAAAATCCCCCAAACAAGAATTGACAGACACTTAGCTGGTTACAGAAAGGTTTTACAAGCAGTGATACTTGCCAAATAGCGTGTTACTCTGACCATGCATGGTGCCCAAACTTCTGCTTCGGGCCCTCTTCCGTTTTTGTTATTTTGAAACTGTAAAAGATAGAAATAGAAGAAGTAATCTTGCTTCAAATATTAAATAGATGTGCCATCTTTGCCTTTATGCCTTTTGGAAGTCAGGTCATCTTTTACTCGCTTAGCCATTCACAGTAGCTGAAATTTTGACCGGAGTGCCCAAACTTCAGCACGCCACTGTATATCGCAAACGATAGAGACCGTTCCTGTATCCTCATGCGGAGCTCCTGTGAGTTATTACTCCAAGCGTCATGGTGATAGCAGGAACTGTCATAATGCGGGCGTTAGTAGTGGACGCAAAAGCAAGACACAGACACTGAAATACCAGGAACAAGTCTAGGCAAGAGAAGGAAGCAAGGGAAGTGAGGAAGAAATGACGCTGGACATGACAAAGGCCCCAGAAGAGACAAGGATTATGGGCCTGGGCTAGGACTTGACGATGATAGCGGAACCAAGACATGGGACTAGGAACTAGGAGCCTGGGCTTGGACTCCGGGCCAGAGACTGGACAAGGACCCAGAACCTAAGTTTTGACTCCGTCTCGGACTCCAGAACCAGGCCAGGACAAGACTTGGCTACAGGACGAGGAGAGGCAACAGGACTGGACGTGAGACTCCTGGACCTGACAAGGGAACCCCAGCACAGGACGAGGGAATAGCAGCACAAAGCTGGGCAAGATACTCCAGGGCTGGGCGAGGCACATCGGCAAGACGAGAACAGAAAGCCCTGGTCGAGGGAGAACAGCAACGCAGAACACAGAGCCTGGGGCGAGTGAGAGACAGGAACATGGAAAACAGAGCCGGGACCCCTCCTTGGGTACAGGACCGTAAGACCATAAGACGAAGGAACAGAAGTCCGCTATTCGGCCCATTGAGTTTGCTCTGCAATTTCATCGTGAGCTGATCCAATCACCCCTTTAGCCCCACCACCCCGCCTTCTCACCATAACCTTTGATGTCCTGACTACTCAGATTCCTAGCAGTCTATGCGTTAAATACACTCAATGATTTGGCCTTCACTGCCGCCCGTGGTAACAAATTCCATAGATTCACCACCGTCTGGTTAAAAAAAAAATCGCATCTCTGTTCTGAATGGGCGTGCTGCAATCCTCAAGTCACGTCCTCTCGTACTAGACTCCCCAACCATGGGAAATAACTTTGCCACATCCACTCTGTCCGTGTATTTCAACATTCGAAATCTTTCTTTGAGGTCCCCCCTTACTCTTCTAAACTCCAAAGAGTCCAAAAGCGGTCAAACGTTCCTCATATATTAACCCTCTCCAACTTCAGACATCCTTTCTTAAATAAGGAGCCCAAAACTGAACACAGTATTCCAAGTGAAGTCTTACCAGTGCCATATAGAACCTCAACGTCACATCGCTGCTGCTCTACTCTATTCCTCTAGAAATAAATGCCAACATTGCATTCGCCTTCTTCACCACGGACTCAACCTGGAGGTTAACCTTAAGGGTATCCTGCAAGAGGACTCCCAAGTCCCGTTGCATCTTAGAACTTTGAATTCTCTCGCTATTTAAATAATAGTCTGCCTGTTTAGTCGGACGTAGGGTCTGGACTCATTACACTGAACATAGCCGGGACCCCTCCTTGGATACAGGATGTAGGGTCTGGGATCATTACACAAAACGCTGATCACGCCGAGACAGTTCCAAACGCTAGGTAATGCAAAACGGCCGGACCTAACTAGCGAAGGCGTGGACACGAACAGACAGTTCCAAAGGCGAGTCAAGGCTCCAGGCAGAGGTAAGTCGAGGCGAGGCTCCAGGCACAGGTTGCAGGGCAGGGCATCTGACGTAAGTTGCCTGCAGGGCTTCGGAGGGAAGGAACGGAACAGTCCAGCCTCAGGGTAACGGCAAGGACGGCCTGACTTACCCCACAGAGGCGAGGACAGGATACCGACGGGACAAACTCACACAGAGGCAAGGACATGGTACTGACGAAACGAACCCAACAGAGACAAGGACAGGATACTAACAAGCCGAACCAGCAACCAACCTCGAACATAGGTTCACTTATATTCCCTGCCCAAAACGAGAATCAGGTGCCTACCATTAAGCCCAAATGAGACAAGGTAAAGCCGGAAGACCCAGAGTCTGAAGTCCACGGACCGGGCCGTGAGCCGGAACACGGACTTCACAGACCGGGCCATGACAGGAACTGTGTGTGGTAAAACTCCCTTTGTGGGATACGACACCCGGAGTTCTCGGTCTGGGAAAAACGCACGTAGAAAATCGTGGGATATAGAGGCTTGGAACCATCCCTGGCAACATCTCCAGTGTGAGGCAACGGGAACCGTAGACTTCTCTCTCTCTCTCTCTCTCTCTCTCTCTCTCTCTCTCTTCTCTCTCTCTCTCTCTCTCTCTCTCTCTCTCTCTCTCTCTCTGTCTCTCTCTCTCTCTCTCTCTCTGTCTCTCTGTCTCTCTCTCTGTCTCTCTCTCTCTCTCTCTCTCTCTCTCTCTCTCTCTCTCTCTCTGTCTCTCTCTCTCTGTCTCTCTCTCTCTCTCTCTGTCTCTCTGTCTCTCTCTCTGTCTCTCTCTGTCTCTCTCTCTCTCTCTCTCTCTCTCTCTCTCTCTCTCTCTCTCTCTCTCTCTCTCTCTCTCCTCTCTCTCTCTCTCTCTCTCTCTCTCTCTCTCTCTTTAACTTTGTCCCTCCCACTCCTTCCTTCAGGAAGACCTGCCGAAGGTTTTTCACTCCGACCATACCCACCGTCTTCGCTTTCGGCTTGGACCCTCTCGGTTCCACAAAGTCGTCAGCGTGTACACGATACACTACAGTGGGAAGGAGTGCGGGTAGAGAGCGCGAGCGATGTGAATGAAATTGTTTGGAAGAGGGATGGGAAACAGGGGGAAAAAGAGGGGAGACAGAGAAGGAGAAGACAGCTGGTAGAAAGAGACAGGTAGAGAAAGGGTAGGGCAGGAGAAAGAGGGGAGAGGAGTTATTGTGGTGTGGTGGAAGGGAAGGATGCGGAGAGGGTAATATGAGCAAGTGAAGCAGGTTTGGGTTAGGGATAGTGATGGGAAAACGAAGGGGCTCCAACAATGTAGACATATATACGTATCCCAGGAACAACAACTGTGCACACTGGGGATAAAGAGGTGGATGGGGGAACACTCTATTTGGGTGGTGTAGATACAGCTCTGCTTTAGTCTGGCCCGCGTCCTGGAAGCACCCAGTGCCAACACTGAGGATGTAGCGTTTGGGTGGTTCACTATGGCGGTGACGTACTGGGAGCTCCACACTCTGTCTGTTCTATATCCCGGTAGTATTCGCTGGCACACTGAGGATAAGAAGTTGGTATATATTGTAGGGGCGATGTAAAGGAGACTTAACACTGTGTCAGACCTGTGTCCCGGAACGCTCAGTACTCAACTGGGGATAAAATAAATTATGTGTGACACGGCCGGGGAGAGGATGTCGAGGGGGCTCCAGAGTGATCTATGTCCCAGGATTACACTCTTCATACACTGGGATAAAATGAGGCATCGGATCATACTCTGTTGGGGAAAGATAGAAGGCGATTTGGTAGTAACATACCAATAACTTGAGAGGGATAGATCGCACCCATTTCCGTTGGCGTATATCTCAACAAACGCATGCAATGCCCGAAGTCCTTGAAAATAGTAAAACCAAAGAGTTCCAGTCAGGCCTGAGAAGTTGTGCGGTCATGCTCAGGAAGTTGTAGGGTTACATTGGGGCTGCGAGCGATGAGTTTGAATGGGAAAGGGTGGTATTTAGTTGGGAGTGCGGTAGCTGAGAGTGGACTGGAACGAATGAGCTCAGGTTAGGTGTACGAACGGTGGCTGAGATAGGAAGGGCTGGGGTCACGTTATTACCAAATTATCCACATCGTGTTCAGCTTGGAACTGGGGTACAAGGAGCATCCAGCCTCAAGCCCCCTACGCCTGCCACAAGCAATCACGAGATAAATTTTAGTAAATCTTGACCCAAGAATTCGAATGAGATTGCAAACTGCTATAGATCTAAGATACACCTATACGCCTCTGCCATTCTCCTTGTCCTCCTCCATCCCTCCCGATTTTCGTGCATCCTCTTTCCCTTGCGTTCCTCGACCTCTCCGTGGCCCATTCCTTCCTTAAATCCTTGACTGCGTCTGCAATTCCTTCACATCTCCACGCCTCTCCCCGTCAGTGCAACATCTTCACTTCTTCCCTGTCTCCGTCTCTGTAGTCTCCCCCACTAAACTCTATCTCGTGAGTGCTTGTGGCGGGGGTCGGGGGGTGTGGGGCTGGATGCTCCTTGCACCCCAGTTCCAAGATGAACGCGATGAGGTTTTTTTTGTACATCTTTTAACTCTAATACCCAGCTATATATCTGACTTTAAGATATTTCTCTGTGCCTGGGCCGGGAACGGCGTAATTGAACGGTGTGGATGGAACGTCAATCTGTGCGACCACGGGAGTGTGTGGACGAGACGTTGTGGAGGTAACTTCACGGTGTATCCGAACCCAGAAGTCTGTTATGAAACTGTGCGCAGGGAGCTTCACTCTGTTGCTGATCCCGACCGGGTGTGATGGGACGATGAGGACGGGATTTCACTCTGTGCCTGACACGTAATTCTGCGATGGGATCATGTGGAGGAAGTTCCAGTCCTCGTCTGACCCTGTGAGGTTGTCATGTGACGGTACAGTGGGAACTTCTACCTGTGCCTGACCCTGGTCATCTGCGATGGGAACAGCGCGGCGGGAGGCTCACCCTGTCTTTATCGCTGGGAGTTTGCCTTCCTATTCGGGAAGTTAGTGGGCACAGTTCGGATATTCAATGGTCTTTGCTCGTTTTAAGTGGAGTGCGCAGGTGTCGGAGGGCAAAGACAGTGCGTGGGGACATTTTAAGCACGCTGGAGGAGAGGGGCACGGGTGCTGTGTTCAAGGACAGCGCACGCGGGGGCGGGGCATGGACAGCGGTTGTGGGGAGACGCGGATAGAGCAAGCGGGGTAACAGATGAAAGCGCAGGAGGGTTAACGAGGAGATCGCCGGAGGGGCAGTGAGCAGAGCCCGGGAGGAGCAGCGAGGACAGCGCAGGGTGGGCAGGTGTGTGGCCGGAGGACAAGCTCTTGAGTGCCAGTGTTTGTGAGACCGACATACCTGAGTCTGGATGTTAGACGCCACTGAGCCTGTGTAAGGATCTCTGGAGTGCTGTTGCATTGCACACGGTGCGCAGGGCAGCGGGAAACTCAATTCACTGTTTCTCCTCAAATAAATGTCAAGTCCGAGACCAGGACAGAATGTTACAGCAGTTTATTGATTTCATCACGACAAATATAAACCAAACATACTGTGACCTGCAAAAATGCGTAAATATATAAGCTGTTCCCGACTCACTCACAGTCACACACAATTGACAGACTGTCGACAACCAGTGACAGGTTGAATAATTAGTCCCATTTCTCACCGTCACCCTGCCCCTGAGAACCGATGATTATAAAATCTCACATTGGGGCAGTGTCCGAAATCGCTGCCGACTCAGCTTCGCAAACGAGGTCTTTGCCAATTTAACATCATTTCATCGACCACGCCGCCACGGGGCTCAGCGCAGTGAGCAAAGGGATTCTCCCGGCCGGATAATCTCAACCCGGGACACTGGTGTCACAGACTGAGCCCCGCCCTGGGTTCTTCCTGTCTGTGTAATTCCTCAGAATCCCCCTGGATAACCTGCACACGGACATTCGGCGGAAGCAGAAGGTCTGGGCAGGAAACGTAGACACGTGGCTAAGGGATCACCTCTGACGTCAGAGAGCGCTCGGCTGGGCCGGGATCACTGAGCACCGTTGGGAGTTAAACCTAAACGCGGTCATTAAAGGGGAGGACAGCCGTTAAAGGCGAGGCCGTGGAATGTCCACATCCCTCGGGCTGGGTTGTTCACAGAATCACTCCCAGTCGGGGTCTGGGTTCCTGCAGTGATCTCAGTTCTTTCTCCCCGGTCTCGCTGAACCGATTCCCCCCCAGCCTGAAAGAGATGGGAGAATAAAGGTGAAATAAACAGATTACACCACAGTGTCAGTGACAGGGGACTGGGGTTAATGTTTCAACAAGACTCACAGACATAGAATATAGAATAGTACAGCACATTACAGGCCCTCCGGTCCACAATGTTGTGCCGACCCTCAAACCCGGCTTCCCATATAACACCCCACCTTAAATTCCTCCATATACCTTTCTGATAGTCTCCTAAACTTCACTATTGTATCTGCCTCCACCACTGACTCAGGCAATGCATTCCACGCACCAACCACTCTCTGAGTGAAAAACTTTCCTCTAATATCCCACTTGCACTTCAAGCCCCTTACCGTAAAGCCATGCCCTCTTGTACTGAGCAGTGGTGCCCTGGGGAAGGGGCGCTGGCTCTCCACTGTGTCTATTACTCTTAATATCTTGTACACTTCTATCATGTCCCCTCTCACCCTCCTTCTCTCCAAACAGTAAAACCCTAGCTCCCTGAATCTCTGATCATAATCCATACTCTCAAAACTAGGCAGCAACCTGGTAGATCTCCTCTGTACCCTTTCCAATGCTTCCACATCCTTCCCATACTAGGGCGACCAGAACAGGACCCAGTACTCCAAGTGTGGCCTAACTAGAGTTTAAAAGTGCTGCATCATGACATCGCGTTTCTTAAACTCTGTCCCTCGACTTATGAAAGCTAACACTCCATAAGCTTTCTTAACCACGCTATCTATCTGTAAGGCAACTTTCAGGGATCTCTGGACATGTACCCCCAGATCCCTCTGCTCCTCCACCCTACCAAGCATCCTGCAATTTACTTTGTACTCTGCCTTGGAGTTTGTCCTTCCAAAGTGTACCAGCTCACACTTCTCCGGTTGAACTCCATCTCCCACTTCTCAGCCCACTTCTGCATCCAATCAATATCTGTCTGTAATCTTCGACAATCCTCTACATTATCTACAACACCACCAAACTTCGTGTCGTCTGCAAACTTGTCAACCTACCCTTCCACCCTCCCATCCAGGTCGTTAATAAATATCACAAAAAGTACAGGTCCCAGAACAGATCCTTGTGGGACACCAATAGTCGCAACCCTACAATCTGAATTTTACTCCCTCCACCACGACACATTGCCTTCTGCAGGCAAGCCAATTCTGAATCCACCTTGACAAACTTCCCTGGATCCCATGCCTTCTGACTTTCTGAATAAGCCTATCGTGCGGAGCCTTGTCAAATGCCTTACTAAAATACATGTAGATCACATCCAATGCACTACGTCATCTCTATGCCTGGTCACTTCCTCAAGGAACTCTATCAGGCTTGTTAGGCACGATCTGCCCTTCACAAAGCCATGCTGACTTACCCTGATCAGACCATGATTCTTTAAATGTCCATAGATCTTATCTCTGAGAATCTTTTCCAACAGCCTTCCCACCACAGACGTAAGGCCCACTGGTCTATAATTACCCGGACTATCCCTACTACCGTTTTTGAACAAGGGGACAGCATTCGCCTCCCTCCAATCGTCTGGTACCATTCCTGTTGACAACCAGGACATAAAGATCCTAGCCAGAGGTTCAGCAATAATCTCTTCCCTTGCCTCGTGGAGTAGCCTGGGGAATGTTCCGTCAGGCCCCGGGGACCTATCCGTCCTAATGTATTTTGACAACTCCAACACCTCCTCTCCCTTAATATCAACATGCTTCATAACATCAACATCACTCATGTTGCCCTCCCGTCATCATGTTCCCTCTCAGTGTGGAATACCGAAGCGAAATATTCACTGAAGAGCTCTCTCACTTCCACAGCCTCCAGGCACATCTTCGCACTTTTATCCCTAATCGGTCTTACCATCACTTCTGTCATACTTTTGTTCTTCACATAATTGAAGAATGCCTTGTGGTTTTCCTTTTCCTCATTCGCGGCCTTCTCATGCCCCCTTCTTGCTCTTCTCATCCCCTTCTTAAGCTCCTTTCTTGCTACCCTATATTCCTCAATAGACCCATCTGATCCTTGCTTCCTAAACCTCATGTATGCTGTCTTCTTCCACCTGACTAGATTTTCCACTTCATGGTTCCTTCACCCTACCATTCTTTATCTTCCTCACCGGGACAAATTTATTCCTGACATCCTGCAAGTTATCACCAGAAATATCACCAGATAACCCGCGGATCCGCTGATATGTAATTACATTGAACGTTAACACAAACACTCACCAGATGCACGCCAGATTTGGAAGTGTCAGTATGAGGCGGCGGAGAGCAGGGATAGATTGGTCTGTCAGCGAGTTTGATCCCAGGATCAGCTCCTTCAGTGATCGGTTTGTACTGACAGCAATGACAAGATCCTCGGCACCAGAATCTGTGAGACCAACCTTGTCCAACCTGGAGATAAGAGAAAGCGAGGGCGAAGAAGATAGAGAAATAGGAGACGGTACAAATCCCCAGTGTTAATCATTAACACAATTACTGATCACATTAATGTTCAGTGTGAGACGCCCAGTGACAGTAAACACAATCTCCCACAATCTGGTACTTACCACAGTTTCTGTATTTTACACTCCGGGTTCCTGAGAGACGCGGACAACAGTTTCACTCCGGAATCTCCCAGTTCATTCCGCCCAAGTCTAAACACAGACAAATTGATTCAGCAAAATGATTTAAACCGTGGGTCTGAGCAAATTTCACTCTCTCTCTCTCGGATAATTCAGGAAACATTAAACCCTTCAGTAAATCACTGATCGGAGTCCCCATCACTGTCAATGTCCCTCACTGACCAGTTCCACAGTATTCACGCAATGTCAGTAACTTCGTCTGTCGGTGCGACCCTGTAAACTCCACCTAATCTGTCCCATTCCCAGATGGTTCAAAGTGGTACTGACAGGAGAGCATCGTAAGGAGCAGGGCCGGAGAGTGGAACAAAGTCCCACCGTGAGGAAGACTTGAGATGGTCGGAAGAGCAGGATCAGTTAGAAGGAGTTGTGTATAGGAAATTGTCCATGGGAGCTGAGGAAAGAACCTCCTACCAGGGGAAAAGTGAGGGGAAAGGATACCCCACAAGAGGAATGTTGCTGGGAAAAGGAGCTTCCACAGGACGAAGGGGCATGGGGAAGAGAGATACCGCAGGAAGTGGATGATGGCAAAGAGAGACTCCTCAGGAAGAAGGAATACGGGACGGAGATACCACAGTGAGACAAATAGAGGAAGGTACGCAAACGTTAATCGAACGGGAGGGATAGTGTGAACTGATGCGCGGAATCGGGAGAGGAGATGCCCACATGGGGTCAGTGAGCGAAGTCACACAGGTGGAGCGATGGTAATACTCAGACACAGGGAAGGTCAGGCGGAGAACAATCTCACACAGCTGGTTGTTTCTCTCTCTGGGACAATCCGCTAATCCTCGCTTGTCCCTCACAGGGAAAAGAGTGTAAGGCTCTGTGGCAGTCAGTCTCGGTCAGTAACAGTGAGAAGGAACATTGTCAATGGATGTGTCACAAGCCGTGAGAAGCACGGCCATTCATGTGATTTTCTGTCATTAAACCAATGGCCGTTGTTCACCGATCTGATGAAGTCTCGAACAGCCCTTCACAAAGAATCACAGAACACTCCCGTCCTTGGTGGAGAGGCAGTTTAAAAAGAAGGCAGCCATATCCAGCGGGCAGCGGAGTGAAATGGCTTTGGTTCCACGGGCTTCGCAGGTAACGGGACGAGGTGAGGCAGTTGTTGATTGCAAATGGAGGTAGTATGTGTGTGAGGCCAGTTTTCTGTGGTCGGTGTCAAATGTGGGAGGCCCTGGAGTCCCCCAGCGTTCCGGAAGGCCACATCTGCATCCGGTGCAACGAGAGGCTACTCCTAAGGGACAGTACAAGGGAACTGGAGCTGCATCTCGATTATCTTCGTCTGATCATGGAGAGTGAGGAGGTGTTAGAGAGAGGAGTTATAGGCAGGGCACATCGGGGCAACGGGAGACAGACAAATGGGACACAATCAGGAGGAGGAAGGGAAAGATTCATGTACTAGAGAGTATCCCTCTCTACCTAACTGGGTGCAGCCTACCTGGGTGAAGCGACAGTAGGCGTGCCACTGGCACAGAGTCTGGCCCAGTGGCTCAGAAGGGTAAGGAAAGAAAGAGGAAGGAAGTAGTGATAAGGGACTCTATAGTCAGGGGATCAGACAGGTGATTCTGCGGACGCGGGGAAGAAACTTTGATTGTAGCTTGCCTCCCAGGTGCCAGGGTCCGAGATGTTTCTGATCGCGTCCAAGATATGCTGCAGTGAGCGTGCGAACAGCCAGAGGTCGTGGTACATATTAGTACCAATGACATAATAGGAAAATTGAAGAGGTCCTCAAAGAAGACTAAAGGGAGTTAGGAAGGAAGTTGAAAAGCAGGACCTCAAATATAGTAATCTCGGGATTACTGCCTTGCCTCGCGACAATGAGAATAGGAATGGAATGAGCTGGAGGATAAATGCGTGGCTGAGGGATTGGTGCAGTGGCCAGGGATTCAAATTTCTAGATCATTGGGAACTCTTTTGGGGCGGGTGTGACCTGTACAAAAAGGATGGGTTGCACTTGAATCCCAGGGGGACCATATCCTGGCGGGCAGGTTTGATAGAGCTGTTGGGGAGGGTTTAAACTAGATTGGCAGGGGGTGGGAATCAAAATGTGAGTGCAGGGATTAAGGTAGAAGGACAAGGGCATGATGCTAAGAGTTCAGAGTTGATGAGGAAAGACAGGTAGGGGAGACAACATAATTGTAGCCACTTAAAGGGGTTGAAATTTGTCTATTTCAATGCTAGGGTACCGGGGTTCAGGTGTTTTAAAAGAAATAGGATGGGTGGTAGAAAAGGGTGGGGGAGTAGCATTGCTGGTCAGGGACAGTATCACGGCTATAGAAAGGGAGGACACTGCAGAAGGAGTGTCCACGGATTCAGTCTGGGTGGAAGTCAGAAATAGCAAGGGATCAATCACTGTGCTGGGAGTAGTCTGTAGGCCCCCAAATAGCCCTAGGGACACCGAGGTGCAGATAAGCAGGCAGATTTTAGAATTATGCCGGAAATGCAGGGTAGTCGTTATGGGTGATTTCAACATCCCTCATATTGACTGGCACCTCCTGAGTGCAAGGGGGATAGATGTGTGTTTAAGTGTGTTTAAGAAGGATTCCTTCTTCTCAAGTGTGTTTAAGAAGGATTTCTGGCACAGAATGTGGACCAGCCGACGAGAGGAGAGGCTATACTGGATCTGGTTCTGAGTAATGAACCTGGTCACGTGACAGACTTCTTCGTTGGGGAGCATTTTGGTGAGAGTGACCACAGCTCCCTTAGCTTCGGCATAGCTATGGAAAAGGATAACATTAGACGAAATGGTCAAGTACTTAACTGAGGAAGGTCTAACTTTGAAGGGATGAGGCAGGAACTAGCGAGAGTAAATTGGAAATAGATGTTCAAATGGGAAAGCACAGAAGTAATATGGGAGAAGTTTAGGGAGCACTTGAGCTGTGTTCAGGATAGGTTTGTCCCACTGAGGCAAGGAAAAAATTGTAGGAAAAGGGAACCGTGGCTGAGGAAACATGTGAGGCAAATCGTCAAGAGTAAAAAGGAAGCATATGTTCGATATAAGAAGCAAGAAGTAGGAGGGTCTTGTGAGAAATATAGGGTAGCCAGGATGGTGCTAAAGAAAGAACTTAGGAGAGATAGAAGGTGGCATAAGAAGGCCTTGGCATGTAGGATTAAGGAGAACCCCAAGGCTTTCTATGCGTATGTGAAGACTAGGAGGATGACGAGCACGAAGGTGGGACCGCTAAAGGAAAAAGAGGGCAACATTTGCCTGGAAGCGGAGGAGGTTGTGGAGATCCTAAATGAATACTTTGCTTCAGTATTCACAAGTGAAAAGGATCTTAATCAGGATGACGTCGAAGTCGAGCAGGTCTGTGTGCTGGACAATATGGAGATTAAGGGAGAAGAACTGTTGGATCTTCATAAGAACATTAAGATTGATCAATTCCCAGGGCCGGATATGATACACCCCAGGCTGTTGTCGGAATTGAGAGAAGAGATCGCAGGAGCATTAGCTATGACCGTTGAATCCTCTTTGGCTGCAGGGGAAGTGCCGGAGGACTGGAGAATAGGAAATGTAGTTCCCTTGTTTAACAAAGGTAACAGTGAGAAACCTGGGAACTATAGACCGGTGAGTCTTACGTCGGTGGTCTGCAAACAACTGGAAAGGATTCTTGAGGGTAGGATCTCCGAGCATTTGGTGAAGTACTGTCTACTCATGGATAGTCAACATGGCTTTGTGAATGGAAGATCGTGCCTCACGATCCCGATTGAGTTTTTGAAGAGGTAACAAAAGAAATACATGAGGGTAGGGCCGTGGATGTTTTCTACATGGAATTTAGCAGGGCATTTGACAAGGTCGCTCATGAGAGACTCATCCAGGAAGTCATGAGGCATGCGATAAGTGGAACATTGGCTGTTCGTACAAAACATTGGCTTAAAGGAAGAAAGCAGAGGGTAGTTGTGGAAGGGAAGTATTCTGCCTGGAGGTCGGTAACTAGTGGAGTGCCGCAGGGATCTGTCCGGGGACCACTGAGATTTGTGATTTTTTATAAATGATCTGTATGTAGAGGCGGAAGGACGGGTGTGCAAGTTTGCGGATGACACGAAGATTGGAGGAGTTGTGGATGGAGCTGTAGGTTGTCGAAGGTTACAAGAGGATATAGACAGACTGCAGTGTTGGGCAGAAATATGCCAGGTGGAGTTCAATCCGGACAAGTGTGAGGTGATGCATTTTGGAAGGACATGCCAGAAAACTGAGTACAGGATTAGTGGTCAGTCACATAAGTGTGTGGATATACAAAGGGACCTTGGGGTTCAAATCCATACATCCCTCAAGGTCGCTGCACAGGTTGATAGGGTAGTTGAGAAGGCCTATGGAATGCTAGGCTTCATTAACAGCGGTACAGAGTTCAAGAGTAGAGAGGTCATGTTGCAACGCTACAAATCTCCGGTGAGACCGCACTTTCTATTGTGTTCAATTCTGGTCACCTCATTATACGGATTTTGTGGCAGCTATGGAGAGGGTGCAGAGGAGATTTACCAGGATGTTGCCAGGTTTGGAGAACAAGTCATATGAAGCAAGGTTAGCAGAGCGGGGACTTTTCTCTTTGGAGCATAGAAGAACGATAGGGGACTTGATAGAGGTCTACAAGATTATGAGAGGCATAGATAGGGTGGATTGTCAGTAGCTGTTACCCAGGGCACCAACAGCAAACACCAGAGGGCATATGTACAAATTTAACGGAGGGAAGTTTAGGGTAGACATCAGGGTAATTTTATTTTACACAGAGTGCTGTGAGTGTCTGGAATACCTTGCCAGGATTGATGGGGGAGGCTAAAACATTATGGGTATTTAAGAGGCTCTTCTACAGGCATAGGGATGAAGGAAAAGTGGTTATGGAGCAGTGTGGGTTTAGTACTTTATTAAAGGATTATATGGGTCGGCACAACATCGAGGACTGAAGGGCCTGTACTATGATGTAGTGTTCTATGTTTCTGCGGTTCTATTGTTGTGGTATTACTGACCGATCCCCAGGCATTTGTCACAATTCTTCACAGTTAGATTTATCACAGTTAAACCCAAATGCATTTACTTTGAAACAACACAATGGAACTGTTTCACAGTTCAGAGTGAGAGATAGGTCAAGTTACCTCAACTCCTGGCACTTGTGCAGCCCGGGTCCCAGCCGCTGGATCTCTTCACACTGAATGTGGCAGTTCTCCAGGAGGAGACGTTTCATTGTATCACAGAGTCCGATGACATGAGACAAGACCGTGTAGTCAATCGGGGTCAGTGTCATTCTACTGAATGAAAGTACTTCCACTGATCCCAGTGCGGCCTGAGCCAGACCACGATTCTGAGACTCAAACAGGTAGTGCAATGTGTTCAGGAGGCTCCTTTTACCGGCTTCACTCCCCGTGTTTCCACTCTGACGTTTAACTTCCTGCTTTACCCAGTCAATCACCCGGCAGGTTGTTTCATGATGAAATGGACCCAGAAGCTCCTCCAGACTCCAAGCTGTCATTGGGGAGGAGAGACCAGCAACAAAACGGAGGAATACCTCAAATCGTCCATCGGTCGTGTTGTGGGCTTCAGTGAGGAATTTCATGATATCCCTGGGATGCGGATTCAGGAATTGTGCGACTGCAGCTACAAACTCTTGGATGGTGAGGTGTGGGAATGTGTATACCACGCTCTGGGCAGAATCGTCCTTTCCCAAAAGGAACCCGGGCAGCAACTGGGAAGGCTGAAGATTTTTGTTGATCAAATCTCCATCTGTAAACACAATCTTCCTCTGGGTCACTCCTGTGAAGGCCATCTGTCCAACTCTGATTAACACATCACGGGGGTTCTCAATCTCACGGTCGTGCTTTTTTAGGATGTTGTATATATAATAAGTATATAACTGGGTAATGGTCTTGGGAATTCGCTGCAGGTCTCTGACTCTTTGTGTGAAGAAGGGGCCCAGTGCCAGAGCAAGGATCCAGCAGTAGGAGGGGTTGTAGCTCATGGTGTACAGGATCTCGTTCTCCTCCACGTGTTTGAAAACAGCTGACGCCACCGCCTGATCTTCAAAATGTCTTATGAAATATTCCTTCCATTCATCACCAACAAATCCAATGATTTCAGCCCAGACACTGATATCCGCCTTTTTCAATAAATCTAACGCAGTGGGACGGGTGGTCATCAGCACTGAACACCCTGGGAGCATCTTGCCCTGGATTAAACTGTACACAATGTCAGACACCTTGCACTTGAATTCAGGATCTGTGCATGTGGACCGTGGTTCTGTGTCTCTCCGACAGTCAGAAAAATCTATTTTGTCATTGAATTCATCCAAACCATCGAATATAAACAGCAATCCCACTGGGTTCTTCCAGACCTCTCTCAGGATATTCCCAAAGTAAGGATACTGATGCAGAATCAGTTCTTTCAGGTTTATTCTGCAGTTAATGGAGTTTAAATCCCGGAATTTGAAACTGAAGACAAACTGGAATTGCTGATATATTTTCCCTGTGGCCCAGTCATAAACAATCTTTTGTACCATTGTTGTTTTCCCGATCCCTGAGACTCCGGCCACTGCTGCCGAACTCCCAGATTTGGTTTTACTCCGGGAAAAGCTGCTCTGGAACAACTGTTCCGTCCGGATCTTTTTCAGTTCTACATCGGGATGTTTCTCTCTCCACTCCTCGTGGTCTCTGCTTCTTGCCAGCAGCTCATGTTCCACCAGTCTCCGATCTCGAACAGCAGAAATGACCGTGAGCTCAGCGTATCGATCAACCAGCTGGAAAACCTTCACCTTCTCCCTCATCAGGATCGTGTTCACTCTCAGTGTTTCAGTTTGTGCCCGCAGAGTCTCTTTGTGTTTCTGTTGAATATCTTCCATGTGAACAGACAGTGGACAAACTGTTAGAAGCCTCAACTCAGAACTCAGTAATTTTATTTCACAAGACTTGCTCAATGTTATTGCAATAATTGAACTCATCAATGAATGTTCGTACAGTAAATAAATTCGATTGGCAGACCCCTGACTGGACAGAGAGCACTGGTCTAGATAAAACCAGATCATCACATTTCCACATTAACTGTGCTGTGAAGGAGAGTATTTCCCTGGAAGTTTACTGATCCCCGACTGTCGCGTACTGGACAACCTCTCACTACAGTCACAGATATCATTGCTCCTGTAGAAGAAATTTTGAAAGCCCATTGTTGATGTGGCGTATGGAGATAGAGAAATGGGTAGTGGGCATTCTGTCAAAGGAACAGATCGGGAAATCACATCTTCCCCTCCCCTCCCCCTGTCACTGATTCAAAACACCAAGTATCTTTGTTGATCGGCACGTGCATTGTGGGTAGAGGTTGTTGGTAGAGAAAATGTGATTATCTTGTTCAGGAGATTGCGATAGTCAGTATTTTGACACAAAACGCAGACAAAACCCCTCCCCACCTTCCATCATTACAGATGCTGCTCAGCTCACTGAGCTCCTCCAGAAAATGGTTTGAGACGGCAGATCTGCAGTCTCGTGTCTCTGAAAGAGTATGTGTTGGAAATACACAACAGACTCAAGTTTGAAGATACACAAGTGTAAAGGAGGATGAAATAATTATTATTCCAGATCTGATGTAGCACAAGAAACTCAGATAAAGAAAACAATGAAAAACACAATAAATATAAATATATTCGTTACAGGAGTCACTCTGACCTCAGGTGTTTGTGACAGAAAATTTTCAAACCGTGCTGGTGGTGGGGTGGGGGTTGTTAATTGTGGAGGAATGGCTTAGTCACTGGAGGTGTTGATCAGTCTTACTGCTTGAGGAAACTAACTGATAGTTTGTCTGCTGGTCCTGCCGTGGATGCTTCGTAGCCTCCTCCCTCATGGGAGAGGGGCTAACAGCCCCTAGGCAGATTGGGCAGGGATCCTTCCTGATGATACTGGTCCTTTTCCGGAGACTTTCTGTATCTACGTCCCTGATGGATGGTAGGCTGGAGTGCCGGTAATGCGTTGGGCAGCTCTGACTACCCGTTGTGGAGCCTTCAAGTGCGCCACAGTTATGCAGCATGTTTGCCTGCCCTTGTGGATGTGAGTACAGGTCAGTGGAAAGTTGAAAAAGGGGAGATGCTACTGGTCCGTGACTTGAAAAACAAGTTTGAAAGCCATGCGGATTACAGGTCGGGTGGTGAAGAAGAGAGCAGAGACCGAGAAATTTCGGTAGCAGGAGTTTCAGAATTTCAGCTGTCACAGGACCTGCATAGAACACAGAAAAGCACAGGAAGAGGCCATTCGGCCCACAACATTTGTGCCAGCATGAAGCCACATTAAACTCTGATGTGAGGCATTCTCCCGATTTAGATAACAGTCTTCACTATTGTTCCTTGTACCAAAATACATTATCATACATTTCCCAACAGTGTTACCATCTGTCACATGTGCCCATACTTCTAACTTGTCTGTGACCCGAATCCTCCACCTATCTTCGTATCATCCGCAAACCCTGCCACGAAGCCATCAGTTCCATTATCCAAATCATTGACAAGTAATCCTTAAAGTAGCGGTCCCAATACTGACCCATGAGGAAAAACACCAGTCGCTGGCAGCCAAGCAGAAAAAGGTTCCTTTTATTCCCACTCCCTGCCTCCTGCCTGTCATCCATTCCTTCCTGTAACACCATCTGATTTTATCTTGTTCAGCAGCCTCTTGTATAGGAACATTCAACAACTTCTGATAGTACATATAAATAACATCCACTGCATCTCCTTTTTCCACCCTAATGGTATTTTCTTAGAAAACTCAAGCAGATTCGTCAGACAAGATTTCCCTTCACATAAACCATTCTGACTTCTAAATATTTTATCATTAGTTTCCATATAACACAAAACCTCATCCTTTATAATAGACTCCAACAATTTCCCAGCCACTGAGGGTAGACTAACTGGCGTATAAACTTTACCTTCCCCTCCCCCCCCCCCCAGGTCTGAAATGGCTACCACGAGAGAGCACAGTTTTAAGGTGCTTGGAAGTAGATACAGAGGAGATATCAGGAGTAAGTTTTTTTACACAGAGAATGGCGAGTGCATCGAGTAGGCTGCCGGCAACGGTAGTGGAGGCAGATACTATAGGGTGTTAAGAGACTTCTGGATAGGTAAATGGAGCTTATTAAGTAGAGGGCTAGGTGTAGCACGAGGTAATTTCTAAAGTCAGGACATGTGCGGCACAGATTTGTGGGCCGAAAGGACTTTACTGTGCTGTACGATTTCTATGTTTCGGTCAACAGACATCCAGAAACATAGACTGTACTATTGTCCACAAATGCTGCCTGCTGTGCTGAGTTCCTCTAGCATTGTGTGTGTGTGTATATCGCTCAGATTTCCAGCATCTGCAGATTTCCTCTTCTGTGTGAGCAGAATCAACAGCTGGAATCGTGAAAAATACATTATAGCAGTTTCAGGATGCAACGAGACATTCTTTCAATTGTAACTTGCGTCCAGAACTCAGCACATGATTATGGTGAAAAAATCGATTCCCATGTTCTGCCTAGCCTCAGTCTAACGTTTGAGATGCCGTTTGAACTGTGCATTTCATCACTCACCTGTCAGTTGAGTGGTTACCTGAGATAACCCTTGGGAGATGTTCATGTATTCCTGTGGGTCGGTGCCTGTTTAAATCAAAATGCTTTCATGAAAACAGAGTTGATGAACTAAAACTGTTATAATTCAGTACTGTATGACTTTGCGTTCAATGCATGTCTTTAAAATACCGAGCTCTTGTATTTCCTTGAGTATTTTGTCCAACTTCTGTAACTCAGTCCGCATTTTCACAACGGATTCGCACATCGCCCTCCGGGTCTGGGAGCCTTTGCCCATCACCAAACTGAGGAACAGTCCGAAACTCTCTGTCCAGTTTCCCTTCTCTGTCAGTCCAGTGACTTTCTATAAAAGGAAACAGTGAATTTATTCTGTTGCCCACAAAAAGACATGGAAGATATGGCAGAATCCATCTCCTCATTGTCTCAGTAGCTTTCTGAACAGACAAAGTTAATGCCACTTCATCTACATAACTACTTCATCCTCCCAATCAATAACTGGGCTTTGTCACTCAGAGAGAAGCAAAACTGAAGGAAAGTCCAAGTGAATATTGTGCCGGAATTATGCTTTACCGACAATCAGTAGGAGAGGTTTTGTGATTTATTTGCTCAATCAGCAGATTAGCGACAGTGCATCCGTTTACCAAAGCGTGGTATGAAATATCTGTACAAAATTAAATAAATACTGCAATGATGGAAATGCAAAACAAAACGACACAATGTGAAAATATTTAGCAGTTCGTCCGTTATTTAGGGAGAGGAATAAGGTTCATGTTTCAAATATTTCTTCAGTAGAGATGCCGATATTTGCCAAATTTTGAATATGTTAAAGACGTTGCTCACAATGTTATCATTTCATTCTTCAGGGTTTCATCTAATCTAAGCCATCTAATTAAAAGGACATTTTACTGAAGGTGAAAGCTAGCAAACAGACATGACCGTCATGTTGCCGCATCGACCCATTGCTTTAATCAGTAGGACTGAACAATTCAGGAATTTGCATTTGACCTGTTAGATATTTTCTTTTGGCACAACTACTGCTGATATAAAACCCCTCACCAGATTAGCAATGGGATTAGATTGTTAGTGCAGGCAGAATTTCTGTGAATGATACTTTTTTTCATCCAACGAACAGTGTTCCAAAACACATATCCGATGGAGTTGGAAATGGCAGAATGATGCGGAAACAATGCGGAGTAAATTGCAGAGTGACAACAAGAAGGGAAAGGGAAGGTAGAGCGGGAGTTAAAAAGATGTATTGTAGGATCAAATATCACATAGATGGGAACATAACTGAATTTTCAGAAGCTGCAGTGTAGATAATTGGAACAGGCCACATTCAGAGGAACAGGCATTCGGTAAGCTGAGGGCGAGGTCGGTCGCAGCGGCTTCTGCGGGGTCAATAAAAAGTGCTACGTTATTCCTAATGATCGCAAGATCCTTCTATGCATTAAGAACGTAACGTAATGCTGGGCAACACCATCATCGAATTTTTCGCTAGTGGAGAACCTCAAGGAACTACTCAACGTGCTGCTTCCTGAGCCCAAGGAGGTTCACAGTCTAATAGCGAGTGGCACTCATGGTCGCTATTCCTGGTATGCCGCAAGTTTTATTCACCAATTCATTGGGCTGAGAGCAGAGAACGATGGCGGGGGAGCTGCGTGACAGTGGTGGTAGTGCGGATTTGACCTTAAGGGAGGAGAGAGAAGTCAAAACCGGTTCTCACCCTTGGAACTGGTGCGACATTGCTTCCAGGATGGAGTCGGCGCTGAATCCCAGTGTTTGGCTCGGCAGAAGGCAAGCTCTGCCGTGGACTGGTCTGAGGGCCTTATGCCTTATGCCCCGGGGATGACTGTTTTATAGTTACCAGCAAAGAGGCGCCTTAGCTGGTGCACTCCAGTTTTCACTTGACAGGGGCAAAGCTCCATTGCGGTCGACTGAAAATTTCAATGTGCTGCGCACTAAACTGCATGCATGCATAATTGAATGGTTGCATTTCACTGATACTTTCAGTAGGCGTTTGACAATGTACCTCACATGAGTCTACTTAACAAGATATGAGCCCATGTTACGAAGAGTCTCATTGAGACCTGTGAAATATTTAAGGAATGGAGCGAGGATGTTTCCCATATTGGGGAAGTGTAAAAGCAGAGGACACAGCCACAGAATAGAAAGACTTCCCTTTAGAAAAGAGATGAAAAGAAACGACTTTATCCAGTGGAAGAGAATTTGTAGACTTCTTTGGCACAGATGGCTGTGGAGACCAAGCCATTGGGGAGATTTATAGCGAAGGTTGGTAGTTTCTTGGTTAGTCAGGTTGGCAAAAACTACGGGGAGGATGCAGGGGAATGGGGTGGAGAGGGATAATAAATCAGCATGGATGGACATCAGCGATACAGAGTTACGGGACAAATGGTCTATTTCTGCTCCCAGGTCTCATGGTCTTATGACTGATGTGTAAAGACAACTGAATGTGAAAGAATATCGGAGCAGCTGTCTCTCGGTTGAGATGTTTATCGCTTGCCCTACAATCTATAAAATGCAGTTCACTTCCTGAAGTCAAGAATGGGCTTCTTGATTGAGGAATTATGAATTAAAATATTGAATATTCTACAGCCAAAATACACTTAAGACCTTATGATGGAAGGAAGGACGAGGATGCAAATGAAATAGATGGGCCTCGGACTTTGCTCTGAGAAATAGCTAGTGATGTGCTGGGACCAGAACGGCTGGTCTCCAAGAAAAGGCACCAGTAGGGAAATGGAATGATTTCCCTAAGATGAACAGTGGAGATAATTATGGAATAAATCAGACTAATCTCCTGATGGTCCACTGCACTGGAAAATAATCCCTCAATTTCACTGCTGCCGGGTCTGAGGCGTTGCTAAAGGGATTGAAAGGTTTAAGTTCCATACCAGTAAAACGGAAGTCTTCAGATTATGAATTTATAGATGAACATACATATTTACAAATTGCTCCACTTGCCTGATTAATTGCATACAGCGGCAATGAATCACAACGAGAACAGAGTGACTCACTTGAGTAATGTACTCAGTTTTCTAATCCCACTGCTGGCTGGGTAGAACATAAAAGGAAGGATCCCTCGTGCTGTAAATTTGAGCGAGGGGCGATGTGTTGGAATGGAGAGTGTGTTTAATGTGGTGTTGCAGAGGGGTGGGAACCAAAGTGACAGGCCAGATAGTGGGGAGATCATGTCGTTAAAAATCCAGACAAAGTTAGGCATCAGAAGGTTGAGCATTAGGTGAACTTTGTCCTGAAGAGCGTACATCTCAATTCAACAAGGATAGAAGGAAAGGACGATGAGCTCAGGGAATCGATGTATTACGATACTTTAGCTTTTTTTTCCATTTATTGACTGGGTCTCCCAAATGCTAAAAGGATTAAATGGGATAGAGTTTGTCAGATGTGTTCAGGAAAGTCTAATTTTATTAATCAGTTCACATATATCCCAATGAGAGAGTGTGCGTTACTTGATGTACTATTGTGAAAGAGACAGGACAGACGCCACAAATTTGTGTAGGGAACACTTTGCATCTAGTGACCACTCTGCCAATATTTTCACAGTAAATATGCAAAATGATAGGCCTGGTCCGTGGGTTGCGATACTAAATTATTCTAAACTAGATGATGTGTAATCTTGATGGTCTCAGAAATGATCTCGCAAGTGTCGATTAGGACTGGCTGGTTTCCGGCAAATGTGTATATTTTGATAGCACAAAGCTATCATTATATCCCTACTGGCATATAATGTGAATATAACAAGTTTCGGAATCTTGGTTTTCAAGATTGGTTTTCAATCTTGGTTTTCAAGCGATATTGAGGCCCTGGTTGATAACAAATGGAGATGCATTGCAGGTGTAGGCTGGTTGGAATACAATGAGGTGGTTATGGAGTATTGAAATGCAAAAAATACTAAAGGAAAAAAGAAGTTGGGGGAGGGGCTTAAAGGACTCATGAGCTTGCCTTAGCATACACGATGATGGAGAATCCAAAGGGATTCTACAGATATCTCAAGAGCAAAAGAATAGCACTGGACAAAATTGAGCAAATACAAATTTCACATTCTACAAGATCAGATTGGTAATTCGTGCACGGAGCCAAAGGAGGAGGGAAAGATTTTAAATGCATTTCTGCATCTGAATTTACTCAGGAGTAGGACACGGAGTCTATCCACGAAAGATAAAATATCATGAATTCCATACAGATCAGGAGGAGGTGTTTGCTCTTTGCCGGGAAATTGGTGTGGATTATTCCCCAAGCCCTGACAAGGTGGTCGCTCAGTCCCTGCTGGAGGCAAGTGCAGTAATTGCTTGATACCTGCCTGAGATAAGACAGAGATGAGATAAGACTGAGGTGAGATTTAAATCATCCTTAGTGATAGGTTAGTTGTCAGATAGTTGAAAGATATCCAGTGTTGTTCGTCTATTCAAGAAAGGCTCGAGAATTAAAACAGAAAATTATAGGCCAAAGAGCCTGACAGAAGTAATGGGAAAGTTATTGGAAGTTATATATAAGTATTTGGAATATAAGTATATATTTATAAGTCTATATGTATTGGAACACGATATATAAGTATTTGGCCGCAGGTGGAGTAACTAAGGATAGTCAGCATGGCTTCATGCGTGGTAGGTTGTGTCTAATGAAGGTTAGCTTTTGGTGGAAGGTGCCAGGAAAGTTGACGAAGTCATGGAGATTCTCTATACGGACTTTAGCAAGGCACTTGGTAAGGTCCCGCATGGGAGGTTGATCAAAAATGATCAGTTGTTGAGCATTCCATGTGAGGTTGTAAATTGGATTAGACACTAGCTTTGTGGGCGAAGCCAGAGAGTGGAAACACATGTTTGCCTCTCTGAATGGAGACATATATCTAGTGGAGTGTTGCAGGGGTTGGTGCTGGACTCGTAGATGATAGTCATTTATATCAACTGTCTAGATGATCACATGGTTAACTGCAACTGCAAAGTTACGGGTGACGCAACGACTTTGGAGTGCAGTGGACTGCGAGGAAAACCATCAGAGCATTCTGTGAGATCTGGACCAGCTGGCTAAAGGACAAATGGAAATTTAATGCTGTTAAATGCGAGGTGTCACTTCAGTAGTGGGTAGGTCTTACACAGTGAACGGTAAGGCACAGGGCACAGAGGAGTGTGTTACAAGAAAAGTATCTGAGAACAGGTCTATAATTAGTTGAAAGTGGCATCGTAGTTATATAGGGTCATTAAGAAAGCTTTTGGCACATTGGTCTTCATAAATCAAAGTATTGATTACAGGAGATAGGATGTTTAAGTTGAATACGACCTTGGGGATGCCTTACTTGGAAGACTGTGTGCCGTTGTGGTAACTTACCTACAGAGAAAATAAAAACAAGAATGAAAGATCCCTAGCTATATGTAAGTAGCCCCACTGTCTTATAGGCAGCCTCAGAGTGACGGAGGCTATGGGAATAAACACAGACAGAATAATCGGACTGGGGCCCCAAAAGCGTCTGGACGTGTCTGGACGTCCTTCCAGCGTGTCCCTGTAGCCAAGCTGGTTCCAAACGAATTGCATCCCTTTCCGTTGTCCACAGTGAAGAGGCCAAGAGTGGGACCTTGACGACAGGAACTCTACACCTTCCGCCCTGGCTTGTACCCTGGAGAGGTCACTCCAGTGCCGTTGTTCACAACGACACTAATGTATAGGCCCATACTGCACACACCATTGTCCTTCGAGACAGACGGATGACAACATAAGGCACAGATAAATTAAATGCATGCAAGCTTTTTGCATTGAGGTTCAGTGGCACAACAACTATATATCTTAGTTTAAGGGAAAACAAGGTAAGAAGTTTAAGGAGAACAGGAGCGGAAATCTATTCACTCAGTGGAGCGTGTGAGTTTGAAATAAGTTGCCAGCACAAGTGGTGCAAACAAGTTCAATTTCAAAATTTATAGTAGGTACGGATGGGGGTAGGGATGGCTATCGTTAGTGCTGTACTCGTACACAGATTGTAGACATAGGGACCACTGTCGATAGTTCTGTACAGGTACAAGGATGGTAGAGTTAGGTAATACTGTAGGGGGAGCTGTAAGGCACACGGATTGGTGTAGGGAAGACTCTCGTGCTGTACAGTTACAAGAATGGCAGGTGTAGGGAAGCCTGTCGATTGTGTTGTGTAGGTACAAGTATGGAAGTTATAGGAAAGGCAGTCGATAGCACGTACAGGTACGTAGAAGATAGGTGTAGGGAAGGCTGTCGATGGCGCTGTACGGGTACTCGGACGGGTACAGGGGAGGTTGTTGATGATGCTGTAATGGAACACCGATCATAGGTAGGGAAGGCTGTCGATGGTGCTGTACAGTTACACTGCTGGTTGGTGTATGGGAAACTGCTGACGGTGCAGTAGAGGTACTCGTATGCGTGTAAGGAAGGTTGTGGATGGTGCTGTACAGCATCAAGTATGGTATGTGCAGGGAAGGTTGTCGATGTTACTGTACAGGTACACGGATGATGTAAGGATAGCTGTCGATGGTGCTGTACAGCTAGACGGATGGGGGTGGGAAGGCTGCCTATGCTGCGGTACAGTTACACGGAGTGTAGGTATAGGGAAGAATGTTCATGCTGCTGTACATGTAGACGGTCGTGTGTAGACATGGCTGTCATAGATGTTCTACAAGTACACGGATGGTAGGTGTACCAAAGGCAGTCGGTTGTGCTGTAGTTACACGGATTGGTGTAGGGACACTGGTGAAGGTGCTGTACAGGTACTCCGATGTGTGACGATGTTACTGTATAGGTACACTGATTGGTGTAGGAAAGGCTGAAGGTTGTGTTGTACAGAAGGGAAGGCCGTCCATGATGTACAGGTTCACGGATGGTGAGTGCAGGGAAGACTGTCGATGTTGCTGTTCAGTGAAACGGATGGTTGATATAGGAATGACTTCTGCGGTTGCTCCACAAGTGCAAGAATAGTAGGTGCAGGGATGGTTGTCGATGGTGCAGTACAGGTACACGGATAGGTGTAGGGGAGGCTATCTATGTTGCTATACCGGTACACGGATGGTACATGCAAGGAAGTTGTCGATAATGCGGTACAGATACAGGATGGGTGCAGGGAAAGCTGTCGATGCTGCAGTACAGGTATACGGTTGTATTTAGGGAAGGCTTTTGAGGGTGTGATATAGGTACACAGATGGTTGTAGGGAAATCTGTCGATTGGTAGAGTTGTTGAAGGCTGTGATATGGTGCTGTACAGTTTCATGGATGGTAGGCATAGGGACACTCTCAATGGTGCTGTACTTGTACACGAATGGCAGGTGTAGGAAAGGGTGCCCATGATGTTGTACAGGTACACGGATAGGTGTAGGGAAGGCTGTCTATGTTGCTATACAGGTACACGGATGGTACAATGCAAGGAAGTTGTCGATGATGCGGTAGAGATACAGGATGGGTGCAGGGAAAACTGTGAATGCTGCAGTACATGTACACGGTTGTATGTAGGGAAGGCTGTTGAGGGTGTTGTACAGGTACACGGATGGTTGTAGGAAAATCTGTCGATTGGTAGAGGTGGGGAAGGCGGATATGGTGCTGTACAGTTTCACGGATGGTAGGCATAGGGACACATTCAATGGTGCTGTACTTGTATACGAATGGCAGGTGTAGGAAAGGGTGTCCATGATGTTGTACAGGTACACGGATAGTAGTGGTAGGGAAGATTGTTGAGGTGCTCTACTTCTCTATGTCCCCAGGAAATGTCACCCAATGAGTCATTAGCGAACTCAGATGGAGGCAACAGCTGGTATCGCGGCGAGAGTTCCGTCCCTCAGTGGCTGCATTGAAGCCAGCGAGTCACTGGAACTTTACCGATTGCCCTGATAAGATGCGAAGATAGTTTTAAATAGACTGTCTGTTGAACAGTCCGGATATGCAGACACTGTTGTTATGCCACATTGGTAAATGCACCAGGTTTGAGAAGTCGATCTACTGCTCCCCAGCTGAATGGGCGTCGTGGCTGAGGTCTGGTCTGCTCTAGACAATTCGGAGATCAAATATTGCCATATAGAACTCCAGGAATGTGCAGAGGAATAATTGTGATCACTATTCCCCCTGATATAAGCTGTTCTGCGATAATTATGTAAATACACTCACCTCATGTTGTTCTGCATGGAAATGTCCCTCCTTTGACGACATACATCTGAGTGTTTTCACCCCTTCTTCTATCCCTTGTTCCAGCCTGTTCCTGTAGCACTTCGTCAGTTCGTACAGTCCATATTCGTCCCACTGTGCCAGGATGGCAGAGATTGTAGACTCTGCGACTGCGAATATGAAAAGAAGAAAGCAGATACTAAACCAAATTACCACGTCTCCAACGCTCTCACCACACGCTGCAAACCATTTTGTATCGAAACTCCCGCATACAGCTACAAACGCGGATTATCTCCGAATCTCCAACACTGACCTTAAAATCTAGCCAACAATAATACGGGAATTACGTTACTAAAAGGACCATATTTGCCAGAAACTATACCGTCCCACTCCACTTACGCACCCAGTTCAATTTTGAATGAGCAGTACATGCTGGGATTGTCAATTATACTGTCTTCACAAAGATACTCTGTGTATCTAGGAGGCTACATGTCCCTTTAATCACATCCCAGAAGTACACTCTTCGTCCGTCTTGCTCCATATGCCCTACTACCCATCCTGGAAACCCGAAGAACATGTACAACATTTCCTGTAGTGGGGAAACGTTTACCCCACTACAAGACATGCATCACACCCACACATTTCCCCCCTAACCAACTGACCAACCTCAAACAAGGAACCACACATTCTGCGACCACATCACCCTCGTATATCACTCACCCGCTCCTTGTTGGGGACTTGACAATTCCGTGTTCAATGAGCATCCGAGCTGACAGGCAGTGACCCCACTTGTGCCGATTCCAGGGTCCTGATCAGTGTCTCCTACATCACTCTCCCTTGGCTGAATCTGATCTCTGTCCTCCGCGGCGGGACTGCATTCAACTGGGACATTGCTCTCAATCCGACCCTGCGTTGATGTGTTGCTTCCCGTGTCCCGATCATCTTCTGTCGATAAGTTGCCTGGTAAAAATCTCTTGAATACTTTCCGTACCTGATTTTTCCGACCTGAAATAAATGATGAATTGCACGTTATACTATCCGTGATTTAGAGTTGAGCAGAACGTTTCCTGTCAAATTATTATTATTATTATTATTATTATTATTATTATTATTATTATTATTATTATTATTATTATTATTATTATTATTATTATTATTATTATTATTATTATTATTATTATTATTATTATATTATTATATTATTATATTATTATTATTATTATTATTATTATTATTATTATTATTATTATTATTATTATTATTATTATTATTATTATTTTATTTTATTTTATTTTTTTTAAATAGAACAAGTGCATCGAAGTAACAACAATTACAATCTTACAATGCCTCAAAAAAGAATAAACTATCTTAAGTATTAAAATGTTTGTGAATAAAAAATCCCTACTAAGCAGTGAAAGTGAGGAATAAAAAAAGAAACCCATTGGAGGTACAACCCCGGAGCCCTGTGTCATTCCAAAAGCTTCTAAAAATAAACATCAAACCGCCGAGTTTAACAGAACTGATTGAGACATGATGAATGCAATGGAGCCGAGACGCTGGCTGACGCTGGAGTGGGACTCTGCTGGCTAATGTGAACCTTACTTCCTGCCAGATGACCATCCCGATAAGCCGGTGACTGGACACATCCACTCCCAGACAAAGAACAGGATAGACAATGACTACGCAATAGAAACATAGAAATCCTACAACACAGTACCGGCCCACGACGCTGTGCCGAACATGTTCTTATCTTAGAATTTACCTAGGGTTACCTATAGCCCTCTATATTTCGAATCTCCGGGTACCTATCCAGAAGTCTGTTAAACGACCCTATCGTATTCGCCACCGCCTCCACCACCACCGCCGGCACCCCATCCCATGCACCCACCTCTCTCCGCGTAAAAAAAAACTTCCCCCCCGACATCTTCTCTGTATCTGCTGCCAAACAGCTTAAAACTGTGGCCTATTGGCGATTTCAGCCCTGGGAAAAAAGCCTCTGGCTATCTACATAATCAAAGCCTCTCATCATCTCATACACCTCTATCAGGTCACCTCTCATCCTGCGTAGCTCCAAGGAGAAAAAACCGAATTCACTTGACATATTCTCAAAAGGCATGCTCCCCAACCCAGGCAACAAACTTGTAAATCTCCTCGGCAGCCTTTCTGTGGTTTCTACATCATTTCTGTAGTGATGTGACCAGAACCGTGCACAGTACTCCAAGTGGGGTCTGATTCGGGTCATATATAGCTGCAATGCTACCTTTCGGCTACTGAACTCTATCCCATGATTGATGAAGGCCAGTGCACCATAAGCCTTCTTAACCATAGAGTCAATTTGCGCAGCAGCTTTGAGTGTCTTTTGGACTCCGATCCCAAGATCACTATGATCCTCCACACTGCAAAGAGTCTTACCGTTAATACTATATTCTGCCATCCTGAACTACCAAAGTGAACCACCTCACACTTATCTGAGTTGAACTCCATCCGCCATTTTTAGCCCAGTTCTGCATCCTATCAATGTCCCATTGTAAGCTGCGACAACCCTCCACACTACCCACAACCCCACCCCCAACCGTTGTGTCATCAGTAAATTTACTAACCCAACCCTCCCCTTCCTCATCCAGGTCATTTATAAAAATACACAAAGCAAAGTCTACTTGGATACCATGCCTCCTTACTTTCTCAATAAGCCTTGTCTGGGGTGCCTTATCACATGTCCTTCTGAAATCCATCTACGCAACATCTACAGCTCTACCTTCATCAATTTGTTTAGTCACATCGTCAAATATCCAATCAGGTTCGTAAGGCACGACCTGCTTTTGAAAAAGCGATGCTGACTGCTCCTTATCATATTATACTTCTCCAAATGTTCACAAATCCTGTCTCTGAGGATCTTCTCATCAACTTCCCAAACACTGAAGTAATACTCACTGGTCTATAATTTCCAGAGCTATCTCTCCCTCCTTTCTTGAATAAGGGAACAACATCCGCAACCGTCCAATACACAGGATCCGTTGCAAGTCATCACTACAATCGCCAAGATCATTTTCCGTAGTGAATACTGAAGCAAAGTAGTCACTAAGTACATCTGCCATCTGCTCCGGTTCCATACACAATTTTCCACTGTCACAGTTGATTGGTCCTACTCTCTCAGGTCTTCACATACTAGTAGAATGCTTTGGGGTATTCTTTAATCTTGCCCGCCAAGGCCTTCTCATGGCCTCTTCTGGCTCTACTAATTTCATTCTTAAGCTCCTTCCTGATAGCCTTAATATCTTCTGGATCTCAACCATTACCTAGCTCTCTGAACCTTCTGTAAGCTTTACTTTTCTTTCCTATTATTACTTAGTTTTTCGAACCATTCGCAAGCTCTTCTTTCCTTCTTGTTTAGATTTACAACAGCCTTTGTGCACACCGGATCCTGCACCCAAGCATCCTTTCTCCGTCTCATTGGAACGTACCTATGCAAAACCCCACGCAAATATCCCCTGAAGATTGATACATTTCTGCCGTACATTTCACTAAGAACATCTGTTCCCAATTGATGCTTCCAATTTCCTGCCTGATAGTTCCATATTTTCCATAACTCCAATTAAACGCGTTCCTAACTTATCTGTTCCTATCCCTGTCCAATGCTGTGGTAAAGGAGATAGAACTGTAATCTCTATCGCCAAAATGCTCTCCCACTAAGAGACGTGACACCTGACCAGGTTCATTTCCCAATACCGGATCACATACAGCCTCTCCTCTTACAGGCTTATCTAAATCGTGTGTCAAGAAACCTGCCTGAACACACCTGACAAACTCCATCCCGTCAAAACCCTTCACTCCAGGGAGATGCCAATGAATATTTGGGAAATGAAAATCTAACACTTCAAAACCCTGTTATTATTACTCCCTTACAGAATCTTCCCTCCTATCTGGTCCTCGATGTCCTTGTAACAATTGTGTGGTGTATAATAAACACCTGGTCGAGTTACTGAACGTTTCCTGTTCGTAACTTCCACCCACCGAGACCCGGTAGACAATACCGCCATGATGCCCACCTTTTCTGCAGCCGTGACACTATCTCTGATCAACAGTGACACGCCCCCACCTCTTTTGACTCCCTCCATCTCCTTTCTGAAACATCTAAAGCCTGGCACGGAGTAACCATTCTTGCCCCTGACCCATCCATGTCTCGGTCATGGCCACAAAATCACAATTCCAAGTACTGATCCACGCTCTAAGCTCATCCGCTTTCTTCATATTACTCATTGCATTAAAATGGACAGATCACAATCCATCGGTCTGAGCGCGTCCCTTCTCTATCACCAGCTTGCCCTCCTCTTCGCACTGTCTACAATCTTTCACTATTTGTGAGCCAACCGCCTTTTCCTCCGCCTCTTCAGTTCCTTCACTTCGATTCCCACCCCCAGCCATTCTCGTTTAAACTCCCCAATACCTTGGCGAATATCTCCACCAGATTGTTAGTCCCTCTGGGAATCATGCAACCAGTTCTTTTTTTACAGACCATGCCTGCACCAAAAGAGGTCCAAATGATCCAGAAATCTGAATCCCTGCTACAAGCCCTCATCCACGGATTTATCTTCCACATCATTGAATTCCTATATTCACTGTCCTGTGGCACAGGCAGTAATCCCGAGTTCACTACCTTTGTGGTCTTGCTTCTCAACTTCCTTCCTAACTCCCCGTAACACACATAATATTCTGGTGGAACGCAGCAGGCCAGGCAGCATCTATAGGGAAAAGAACAGTCGAGGTTTCGGGCCGAGACCCATCATCAGGACTAACTGTAAGAAAAGATAGTAAGAGATTTCAAAGTGGGAGGGGGAGGAGCATATCCGAAATGATAGGGGAAGACAGGAGGGGGAGGGATTAAGCTAAGATCTGGAAAATTGATTGGAGAAAGGGGTACACAGCTGGAGAAGGGAAAGGATCTTGGGACGGGAGGTCGAGGGAGAAAGACAGGGGGAGGGGAACACCAGAGGGGGATGTGAGTCTAAACTCTTCTCGCTGTTAAAGTCTTCTCGCTGTTCTCACTGGCACACGCTCTTGCACAGTCGGGCCTCGATTGTACGCCGTAGTTGAACAAACGGATGACCAGAGAATGCTAATTTAACAGTGTCTGCTGAAACCGGGAAATATCACTGTGACTGTCTCCCACAAGCAAATACCAGAAGATGGCCAGTCACTCACAGACCAGCCATTGGATTACATACTGTTCAATACCGCAGATCACACGTTTCGGTCACGTGGGTTGAACATTGACTATTACCTTGAGACACACGGTGTCACATCCCCAGGGGCACAGACTGGCCTTTCCCTTGTGACGTACATTGCACATTTCCCTGGATCACAAACTGACCATTCAACTGAGAAGCGCTCTCTCCAGTGAACTGGGAGACAGACTGACCATTAGCTCAAGGTCCATGTTGGCCGGTTCCCTAGGTCCCATGCCATCCCCTGGATGATGATCGTTACGTAACAACTGTATAATTCATTGGCAACGTCTTGCTTAGGGAGTTGTGTTTGCAGTTCCTGTTGCTAAACTATAGGAAGGATGTCATTACGCTGGGAAGGGTGTAATGGAGAATGACCAGTATGGCACTGGATGAGTGTGTTGGGTTTTGTATTATATGGATTAGCAGGGACAGTTTACCCTGCAACACAAAAGCTTCAGGGATGACTTTATACATGTACATTATATAATCAGGGACGTATATAGGTTAGATTGCCGCAGTCTTTTTCACAGAGTACGGGAGACAAGACTAGAGTGCATATATTTAAATGGGTCAAAAGGTGCATTTGTTCATGTGAAGGGTAAAGGGAAGAAGTTACATGGAGTGACAGGAGGCAGAAGAACACAAATAAAATTAAAAGTTGAGAAGACGTGGGCTGGATAATATCGAGAATTAGTCTTGGAGGGAAATTTTTGCAAAAACTGTAGTAAATTGGGGTAAGATCAGAGCCACTTAGATAAGCACGATGTTGTTGGGCCGAGGGGCTCGTTTCCAGGCTGTAAGCTCTGTTTTATTCCACTTGGAATCACAGAGACGAGCACCATCACAATGCCTGCAGGAGACAGAGACAGTTGGACACTGACTATATCGGTTTCCCCATCAAAGCTGCTGGGAATTTAAAGTCAGGTAGCAGATCATCTCAACACGGAGATCCTGGGAAAAATACAGTATCCTCAGTGGACATGATTATGCCACAGCACCCTCAGAAATCTGCTTCATCTTCCTCACAGAGATACCCCCATCTTGTCAGCAAATTACAAATCATCAAACAGGAGGAAATCTGCAGATGCTGGAAATTCAAACAACAGCACGTACAAAACGCTGCTGGAACACAGCAGGGCAGGCAGCATCTATAGGGAGAAGCGCTGTCGACGTTTCGGGCCGAGACCCTTCGTCAGGACTGAGCGAAAGGAAAGATAGTAAGAGATTTGAAAGTAGTGGCGGGAGGGGGAAATGCGAAATGATAGGAGAAGAACGGACCGGGTGGGATAAAGCTAAGAACTGGAAAGGTGATTGGCGAAAGTGATACAGAGCTGGAGAAGGGAAAGGATCATGGGACGGGAGGCCTCAGGAGAAAGAAAGGAGGAGGGGAGCACCAGAGGGAGATGGAGAACAGGCAAACAACTAAATATGTCAGGGATGGGGTAAGAAGGGGAGGAGGGGCATTAACGGAAGTTAGAGAAGTCAATGTTCATGCCATCAGGTTGGAGGCTACCCAGCCGGTATGTAAGGTGTTGTTCCTCCAACCTGAGTTTGGATTCATTTTGACAGTAGAGGAGGCCATGGATAGACATATCGGAATGGGAATGGGGTGTGGAAATAAAATGTGTTGCCACTGGCAGGTCCTGCTTTCTCTGGCGGACCGAGCGTAGGTGTTCAGCGAAACGGTCTCCCAGTCTGCGTTGGGTCTCACCAAATTACAAATCATACTGATCTTTACATCTTCTAGTGTTTTCACCGTAATATAGATTTGTAAAATTTACGGAGATTGACACTCACTGTTTTTCCTTCTGTTTAAAGGGTCACCGTGCATTATCAGTGAGGCGATTGACCTGCAGTGCATTCCCCATGAGCATTGTCAATGTTCAAAATAAATTAATTGCCAATGTACGGTCAGTATACATATATTCACAGTAGAAGGAAGACATAAAATGTAATTAATGAAAGATTAGAGATAAAAAGACTGACAAGCAAACAATCTGCAATCAAAAGCTTTGTCAATGCAGTAAACAGGCACACAGGTAGATAAATATATAACGGATATGAGAATAAGAGTCGGTGATCCATCTTAGGTTGTGTTCAGTGTGGAGGTGGGTAAGCTTATCCACACTGATTCAGAATCCTGATAGACAAAGGGCAACGACTGTTCCGGATCCTGTCAGTTTGAGACTAAAGGCTAATGTACTACCTGCCCGATAGCAGAAGTGAGGAGAGTGCATGGTCTGGATGGTGGGGCTACTTGTTGATAGATGTTGCTTCCCTTTGACAGCGCTCCTTGGTGAGCAGGGCACAACTGTGAGGAAGGCTTTTCTTGTGATGGCCTGAGCTATATCCACCACTTCTAGCAGGCGTTTCCGTTCCAGAGCATTGATGTTTTCACGCCAGTCGGCGATGCTTCCTGTCAGGATCCTCCACACTGTGCTTCTTTAGAAGTTTTTCTAAACTTCTCACGTCACCACGGGCACACAATTTACCTTCACTTATTCGTACGCTTATTTCAACTACCAAGCTGGAATACACCACCAATACCTTTCATCTCCAATGATGGGAGGATCAAATGGGAAATTATTTTTTTCTGCTTCTTCCCCAAGATAAGGACACATAGATTGTGGTTTAATATTGTTCAGCAAAGGCATGTCAGGTAGTTTACTCGACAACATGGAGAACGGTTCATCTTGTCTGGATTCCCCCTTATAGCTCAATAGCTTCACTCCTGGTAATATTCTCCGGATGATTTTCTGTGTCCTTTCCATCTTAATGACATCCTTCCTATGACCTACATACGTATATAAACCATTCCAGGGAATCCTGAATCTTTGTCTCCCCGTTTTGTTCAACACTTTTCAGAGCCCCACTGTTGACCATGCAACTCCTGCCCCGGTTTGACTTTACCAAATGAACCCATTCCTTGATGCACTTTCTACATTCGTCTCAGTCCCCTTGTAAACTTACAATACCCCTTTATCGTCCATTCTACCACCAATTTCGATGCCATCTGCAAATATATGAACCATGTTTATATCAAAGTTTTCAGAGAAAAAGAGCAAGCAATAGACCCAGTACCCATCCACACCACAGGTCACAAGCTTCCAATCTGAATAGCACTCCATTATTAGTACTCTGATTCTTTCCACTTAGCAAGTTTTGTATTCAGTTGGCTAGCTCGCCCGCAAGGAAATGAATCAAAGTTATATATGGTAATGTAAGACCATACGATACTATGCCAGAATTGTGCCATTTGGCGCACTGAGTCTAATCCGCCATTTCATCATGCCTGATCCATTTTTCCTCTCAGGCCCGATCTCCTGCCTTCTCCTCGTATCCCTTCATACGCCAAACAATCAAGAATCTATCAGTCTCTGCCTTGAATATACATAACGACCTGACTTCCACAGCTGCCCGTGGCAACAAAGTCCACAGATACACCAATCTAAAGAAATTCCTCCTCATCTCCCTTCTAAAAGGACACCCCACTATTCTGTCTCCTCTGTTCTTAAGCATTAACTCAGGATTCTCTCCACATCCTTCATCTTCTATGTTCCGGTGAAAGCACGCCCAGAAACATCAGAAGCTCTTCATCTGACACTGGCAAAGGTTTCAATGCTAACGTACCGACCTTTCTGTAGAAGCAGTGTTTGGGTTATGGTTAGAGACAATAGATGTCTTGAAATGTGAGCTGGGTGTTTTCCCCGGCGTCGGATGAGGACAGGAGACGCTGGAGACAAGTCGATCAATCATGGAATCAGTTTTCTGAACCTTCGTTTAACCCTCTCAAGTTTCAGTGCATGCTTTCTCAGATGTGGCCCGTAACTGCTCACAATACTCCAAGTGAGGCCCTCACCAGTACTTTATAAAGCCTCTTCATTACTCCCTTGCTTTCATTTTCTAATCCTTTGGAACTGCGTGCTAACATCGCATTTGGTTTCCGCACAATAGTTTCAACCTGAAAATCAAACTTCAGGGAATTTTGCACAATGACTCCCAATTCCTTTGCGCTTCACGGTCTTGTATCTTATCCCCATTTAGAAAAAAAGTTTACCCTTTCAGTTCTTCTACCAACGTACATTACTGCAAACTTCCCTAGATTTTGCTCCATTTCCATTTCTGTACCCATTCTCCTAATCTGACTCCTATAGCCTCTCTACTTCTTCAAAACTACCTGCCCGTCTATCTAGCTTTGTATCGTCCGCAATCTTTGCCTCAAAGCCATCATTTTTTGTCAGTAAATTCACAGTGAACTATGAACTCTCAATAAGTGGAATGATCAGGGGTGACTACAAGTAGAGTCGACATTTAGAGTGTTTACCGTCACGGGCTGCCGCACAGAACACAGGTGCAGAGAGACGTTTATAAACTGTTGGTTAAACCAGTTAGAATGCAGTTTAATAATAATGTTATACGAAAAATGTACTTGTACTGGAGAAGGTGCAGACATAATTCACCAGGGCATTGGTTGGGAAGAAAATTTCAGATACAAGTACAAGAGATTTGTTCGGATGATCACATTTTCTGTTCCAGAGTTTCGGCTCAAACTTGGATTATTCATTTCCCTCTATAGATGCTGCCTGACGTGTTGAGTTCGTCCATCTTTTTGTGTAAGTTACTTTGGATTTACAGCATCTGCAGAATCTGTTATGTTTATAATAGGTGGATCCATTTGATAGGCAGATGGCATAGGGGAGAAAGGGAATTGTGTCAGAGGCTAGGAGAAGATGGGTGGATTACAAAAAGCAGGGTGACAAGGAGATTGAGGGGGAGAATAGCGGGAATTGCGACAAAGGCTGGGAGGTGTTGGGTGGATCAGGTGAGAAAGGATGACAGACTACCCGCTCGACTTTCCCTTTTGAAATGCCGTTCAATTCACTACAATCCTACTCACCAATGACATTACATTGTCCCGATTTTGATTCCATCTTTATCTCCTGCTATTTTATATTTCCTGGGCCATTTCATCATTGACGCTCCTAAAACGTCTTTTGAGAAACTCACGTTCACCATTTGTCCACAGCCCAGATATACACTGGGGTAATAAAACACGGAAGTAGATGACAAATTGATCTACAATCAGCTGACCCCTAAACGCCAGCCATTCCCAACGCTGGCAACATTTTCGTCTCGGCTACAGAAAATAAATTTCTGAATTACGTCTCATTAGGCAAGAGAACCAGCCGGAATATGATAACTGTCCCTCGAAAACATGAAATGCTCTGCTATCACACAATCCCAGAAATGCTCAAAGCATGTAGCTCTGACCTTTATAAATGAAATTTGGAGGCATCTTCCACAACAAGACCCGGCTAGACGTGAAACAGATCCTGACTGTGCCCTGGACTGTCACATCACTCACAAAACCGCTGTCATATTCCTCTCTCTATTTCACTCACAACTACTTGATTGAGGACATTTTGCTCCTTTCACTGAGGTGAAATTTTGCACGGTGAGCAGAGCGATAGGACCATTACCGGAGTCAAGGTCCCTGCACTGGAAATCTTGGATTGTTGATTACCACAATCTGCTTTACCAGGGGGATCAATAACACTGTTTGATATAACTTTGCTGTGCCACGTAGTGCCTGTGTGAGTTTCTTCATCTGAACTATTGTGAACAAACGCGACAGAATTATAAAGATCCGGTGATCATACTTGTAGCCATTCTGATTCCGACTGACGATCGTTGATGGTCGTCTTCTTGCTTACGCTTTGGTCCCGGTGGAGGAAAGCTCCACCTGCTGGTGACACCCTGAAATACACACAAACATTCAATGAGTCAGAGGGAGAACGATTACTTTGTTAATATGACGGTACCTCCACCCCCAGCATCAGAGCAGCAGTTGGTTTAGGGACCAATCATTTTCTGTAAGCATCAACTTCATCACCATGTATGATCCCATCCCAAAAGCTGAAGTCAATATCAGATCCTGACAGTGAGAAACAACACTCTGGTATTGATCAGTTCACATTGTCATTAATATTTACACTCTTCCCAGCATCATCTCTCCATCTGATCCCTGACGCAGACATGTTCTGAATCACGTGTAGCCTCACTCAACACAGTAATATTTCAAAATAGGTTATTTTAAAATGTATTTTCAGGAGAGATAATGGCATATTAATGGTCATCGTTCAGTCCTGGAAAAACATAAGACGTACAAGCAGAATTTGGTGATTTGGTCCATCGAGTCTGCTGCACCATTCAATCATGGCTTATTTTATCCCCAAAACAGAATTCCTGCCTTCCTCCTGACACTCTGGAGCTACTAGCAAGGAATAATATTTTAATTTCTGCCATGTATATGCCCAAATTACAGCTTCAAACTAACCTCTGTAGCAACAAATTCCACAGATCATGGAGACACATGACAAAATAGGGTGCAGCCGCTATAGTTTCCTCAAGGGAAAATCTTAGCTGACTAATATCTTAGAATTTATCAAAGAAATAACAAGCAGGAGAGACAAAGGGGAATTGGTTGATGATGTGCACTTGGATTTTCAGAAATCTTTTGACAAGCTAACAATGAAGCTGATTAACAAGTCACGAGCCAGCCCGCAGTATTCCAGGATATAGTCTAACATGGATAAAGTAGTGGCTGAAGAAAAGGAATTTGTGCCCGAATATTGTATAAATTTCTCTGACTTTAAATGTTGCTATTGGAAACTTTTGATTGATAGAAACCAAAACATTTGGAATAAAGGGAGCTTTCCAGGTTGGGTGCTGGTAGCTAATCCACAAAGGTCTGTGCTGGGACAGATTCTTTTTACATCTTATGTAAATGGATGACGGAATTGATGTTTTTTTTTGCAAAGTTTGCAGGTGATATGAAGGTAAGTCGAGGGTTTTGTAGTTTTGAGGAAATAGAGAGGCCACGGTAGGTATCAGGAATATTAGTAGAATAGGGAATGAGATGAAGGATGGAATACGGTGCCGGGAAATGGTCATGCTCCTTGGTACAAGAAATGATTGATTATGTTCTAAACGGATAGAAATTACAAATAAAATAACTAAGGCGCAAAGAGAGTTAGGAGTCCTGCATCATTCTCCAAAGGTTAATTTGCAGGTGCTGGCATTCATTTCAAGAAGACTGGAATATAAATGCAAGTATTGGAGAATTATGAGCAGTTTTGGGCCATTTATCTGAGAAAATATCTGTTGAAACTAGAGAAGGCTCAAAGGCTCATGGAAATTATTCAAGGATTGAATGTCTTGTCGTATAAAGAACATCTGATGGCTCTGGGACTGTATTCACTGGAATTTAGAAGATTTGTGGGTGACTTTATTGAAACTTATCGAATGGAGAAAGACTTTGATAGAGTGGATCTGGAACTCATTTTCCGATGGTGCGAGTCTAGGACCAATGGACACAGCCTGGAACAAGAAGGGAGTTCTTTTAGAACGGAGATGAGAAGGAATTTATGTAGACAGAGTGCTGAATCCATGGAGGTCAAGTCTTGGCCGAAGATGATAGATTCTTCATTGATTTGTTCAGGAAGGGGTTTGGAGAGAAGGCAGTAGGTTGGGGCTAAGAGCAATCTCGATGGACAAATGCGCTTATTCTGCTCCTATTTCTTAAGTCTTCTGATCTTATCGTGTTTATGTGTAGGTTGAAGTGGTGGTTAGCAAAGCAACTGCAATGTTAACATTAATTTCCTGAGTACGAGATTATAAAAGCTAGGATGTGATACTGAGAATATATAAAGCTCTGATGAGGCCTCACTTGGAGTATTGTGTGCAGTACTGGTTCCCTTATCGAAGGCAGGATGTGCTGACATTGGAGAGGCCTGCACTTGCGGGAATTGAGAAGAGTACGGAGTGATGTAATTGAAACTTTTCAAATGTTGAACGACCTCAATAGAGTGCATATGGTGAGGATGTTTCCTGTGATGGGGGAATTCTAAGACCAGTAGCCAATGCCTCAGAATAGAGGGGAATCCTTTTTGAATGTGGCTGAGCTGAGGAAGTATTCTGAGAGCACGTTGACACAACATTAGCTAAGAAGAGAAATCAAAGCCAATATAAAAACCAAAGAGAGGACATATAATGGAGCACACACTTGTGGAAAATTGGATTATGGATACGCTTTTTAAAAAGCAACTGCAGGCAAATAGTAACAGCCATTAAGAATGACAAGACAGAATACGAATGTAGCTAGCCAACGATAATAGAAAATCAAAGATGATCAAAGATATCTTAGAATATCAAAGACCATGTCGAAGGTTCGTTGGATACGTAAAGTGTAAAGGACAGGGCAGAGTGGGCCCCTCACCTGTAACATGATTCTGGAGTAGTAGTACGTGAGATGAAGAAATGATGGAACTGGACATGCATTTTAAGTACGTCTTCACTGTGGACGACACTAACAGAATACCGGTGATATTAAAATTGATTCTTATTTCAGTTCTAAAGGCACTTCGTGGATTAGTTCCGATTTGCATCATCGGACCAAGGGCCATTTCCTGTGCTGTTTTAAATTCCCGCAACAAGAAACTGCGTGGATCAAAGTTCTAAGATATCTGCCCCGTCCCTCGGATCGAGAAATATCGTGAGGCAGAAATGCAACTGCTCTTCCTGCCAGTGAAAGATAGCCATCTCTTTCGTTTCACTGTCTGCAAGCCGGACTCTGGGCACTTCCGGCGTGGCGCTGTGTTCATGGGGAATCCAAACCTCTTTGAAGCAATCTCGCTCCTGCTACCCTGACCGGACTCTTGCCGTGCGGACGGTGCTGCAACTGCCCCGGGGATACCAGTTCCTGGGCTCAGCCACTGGGCATTGAGCAACTACGAAACTCCACAATTTCACCCTCCACTTCATAACTTACATGGTTACTGTCTCCCCCAATCAGTGAAAGTAAAATCATCCATTGTTGATCTACTTTCAAATATTGTCTGACGATTAGAACTCGGCATTTAGTACCATCATCCCTTCTTAACTAATCAGTGAAATCAAAGAATTAGGCCTCAATAGCGCTTAGTGAAGTTGGATCCTGGATCTCCTCACCTGTAGTCCTCAGTCAGTACGATTTGTTCAAATCATCTCCTCCACGATCCTCATCAGCACAGGATCACCGGAGTGATGCGTACGTAGCCCCTGTTCTACTCACTCTACTGCTATAAATCTGTGGCTAAATACAGCTCCACCACCATTTACAATATTGCTGATGACAGAACTGTCGTGAGCCATATCAAAGGGGGTTGCTGATTCAACAAGTAGGTAGGAAATTGAAAATGGGTTGACTGGTGTAATAACAACCACTTTCCACTCAATGTAAATAAAACCAAGGAATTCATAGCAAACTTCGGGAGAAGGAAACGATATACTTGGCTAGAGAGAGATAGGGACAGACTGACAGAAGAAAAAGAAACTTGAGCCAAGTCACACATTGCCCATTCTATCGGTGTCCATCGTTCCAGCCACACACTTTCTAATCCTGCACTACTGTAGCATTAAATTCATCTAGGGACTCTCCGCGAAGTCTGTCCCTTTTCACAAATGTACAGTGGTTACAAATCTACCTCAGGCCGTGTTCGGTTTATAGATCACCAGAAGCCCAGTGGCTCAGTCCCACCCGACTGAGCCTGATCCCGCTCCAATAGCATAAAACCATTCGCAATTTCCATATGACTCATCCTTTGTTTCCCCGATAACTTTACACCTTCCTTTAAGAAGCACGCTGCGAGATTCCGCAATTTGTGATAACCTTGGCAACTGGCTCGTCTGTCAATAGGTAGATTCAAGCCTGCAAGTGATATTTATATTCGTCGAATCGAGAGTTCATATTATGTGGTCTGTGACACTGTTCCAAAGACAATCACAAAATTTTGGAGGACATCAACACATCAGGCAGCATCGATGGGGAGGAGTAAACAGTTCACGTTCAGGGTTGAGAGAGTCCTCTCTATAGATGTTGCCTGACCGGTTGGGTTCCACCAGCATTTCGCATTTGTTACTGCTTATTTCCCGCAGCTGCAGACTCTCTCGGGTTTATTACTTCCAAAGGCGATTTCTCTGCTATTCATAATTTAAACTCAGCCCCATTGTGTATTAATACCACCTCGACATTCAGACTGAACAACAGTCGGATTGCTTCCTTATCACCCACGCTGCCTCTGTCCGTTTGACCTGGTATTTTACAACATCGCGTAAATCGTAATAATGAGCAGCCAAAGCCGGTTACCTTCCAGCCACATCTCCGGAACAGCGATCAGGCCGGGCTCAAAGCTGATGCTTCCGGGAGAGTGTGAAAATGGGCAACTATTGTTAGAAAAAGTACAGCTCAGCAGACAGCTGAGAGTGGAGACAAATAAACTTTAGAGCGATTTTGATTTTGTGAGCAACCGCTGAGTGAAACGCAGAGATTAAAGTACAGAATACTGTGTGTGGGGGGGGGGGCATGGGGGAAAGGAGGGGAAAAGCGGACCTGATCATAATAATTCTCATGGGACTGAGAGACGCGATACCCGCTCACTGCTACTCCCGGTACAGATTACCAATCGCTCTCCCACACCAGCTGTCCAGCTCACCGACTGAGTTACACGTTCGTTGCCCAAACCTGATGGGGAATAGAATTAACACACAATGCTGAGTGTAAATCCTTAATCAACGCAACGTCTGTTGTCAGTTCAACCATATTAATGACATCATATTTGTCTTTGTAAGCGGTCATTATATTGGCTCACACGTTCAATTGTCGGACGTTAACAGTGCGCATAAGTGGGCCACTCTGCCCTTCGAAACTGCTGCTGCAGACAATGATACCAAGGCTAATCTACTTTTCTATTTCAGTTCCCATGTCCGTTCCCGTAACATGTCAACTGCTAATCCGGAATTTGGGCCTTGAACAGAATGAAAGACGTTGCCTCCAGTGGCGATTGAGGTGAAGAGTTTAAAACTACCTCAATCAACACAGGAACATCAGATGGACATATCTAATAGAATAAAACATATCTGAAAGAAGAGCCGAAACATTAGCCCATGCTGCAGAACTATTCTTAATCTTCACATAGGTTGTGGAAAATCAGAATCGCGTAAACACGAAACAGCAGGAACACAAGCGGTACCGCAGGCAGACGTGGCTTAAAACAGAGCAGATGACTCCTTGATCACTTATCCAAAACATAAACAAAACTGAATTATTCACTTTTTATTTCCCCAAGAGAATTCTGAGAATGTGCATGTCAATTAAATATCGATGAATGTATCTACATCCAGCAAGTCATTAATCCCGCTATCTCCGCCCACTGCCCCGCACGCGTGCTCTCGCAGATCTATTGATAACCACGGCAACAGACAAAGTGAGTGAAGAATTCGGCAGGACTGGCAGCATACTGGCAGGACTGTGCAGGCAAATAAACTGCCGACGTTTCGGACCGAGTCAGACCGGAAAGGAAGGTGGAGGGGGCCAGATGATTGTTTTGTGCGACTGTCCGTGCACATTTCCTCGCAAACGGGGTGGTCTTTCTGCTGAAATTAAATCCAACTGATCCGACAATTCACTTAGAGTCGGCTATGGTCAAAGTCGCGTTAACCCTTTCTACTGCAGGGAAGACAGATAAAGCGCATACCTTACTACAGGAGGCGCCACTCACATCTGATGTTGTAACCAGACGGCATTCGGTGTGTTCCCGGATAACTACAGTCTTCCCGGGCGAGCGATAATGGACCTGGTTCAGACTGAGCAGATTCCTAAATTGACATTTTCTAGGAGCTACATCATTCGCACTTCACTTGATGAGAGTTGCCTGGCAGACGACGGGACCGCAAGGTTTCCCTAATCGTCTCAGCGTGAGCCGGGGAGCGCGAGGGTAACGAGCCCCGCGAGAGGGCGCGTGTCGGGCAGTGGGCAGCGCGAGAGCCCAAGGGAGTCTGTGGCGGGTTAACAGGGAACGGGGAGCGTGTCTGTCGGTCCGATACCGTGCTGTCCAGCTCAGCATGTTATCATAAATTCGATCCCCTCACGCAGCTGGGGCAAATCATTAACGCACAAATCTGCGTGTAAATGATTTATCGATGGAAACATAGAAACATAGAAAATAGGAGCAGGAGTAGGCCATTCGCCCCTTCGAACCTGCACCGCCATTCAGTATGATCATGGCCGATCATCCAACTCAGAAACCTGTACCTGCCTTCTCTCCGTACCCCCTGATCCCTTTAGCCACAGGGGCCATATCTAACTCAATTTAATGTGTGTTTTCATTTCAACTGTATAAATAAAATCATATCTCCCTTCGCATACAGACTTTATACTAGCTTGCACTAATTAAATTCTCAGAGCTTTTCTAGTCAACATACCAACACGCATAACTCGACCACACGGCCCCTGGAAACTGCTGCTGCAGATATGAGATCACCGCTGAACGGATCTAAAATGTCATTAAGCATACTCATGTCCATCCCTGTAACACACCAAACCCACTGTTTATCAACAATCTCGGCCTTAAACAGAAACAAAGACTTGCATCCACTGGTCATTGAGGAGAAAAAGAAAAATCAAAACACACTCAATCGGCACAGGAACAATAGTTGTATTCGTCTGAAATAAGAAACTCTGAAAACGGAGCAGTTGTTTGCTCGCACCCTTGCTTTGAAACATGTGACCATTGTTCTAGAGCTTTTCTACATTTTTACTCAACTGGTGGAAAATGCAGATTGCATAAACAGGACACAGTAGGAACACAAGAAACACCAGAGTGAGACGTGACGTAAAACAGAGCAAAGATCTCCTTGATCGTTGATCCTATACACAAATATCTGGAAATAAAGATCCGAAATAAAAAACAGAAGTTGAATTATTCTCACCTTAATTCCGCAAGAATATTCTGACAGTGTAGATACTGTGTATAGTTTCTTACAAATAGCCCTGCCCACGGCCCCACGCGGATCTCTGGTAAGCAGGGCAACACACAATACTGGAGGTACTCAGCAGGTCAGGCAGCATCTATGGATGGGTGTAAACAGTCAACGTTACGGACCTAGTCCCTTCATCAGGACTGGACTGGAATGGGAAAGACGGCAGATGATTGACCGATTTGGAAGTGCGGCTTGTTGTTCTGTGAGACTCGGTGCTCAGGGTCTGTGTGTAAGCAGCTGCCTGTCCGGTCACATTCCTCAGAACAGGGAGCGGTCGTTCCGCTGAAATCAAATCCAACCGGTTCGACAAAACACTCTCATTCAAGGGTGAGGAAAGCTTAACCCTTTCTGCTACAGCGAAGAGCGATAAAATCAATGACGCGATGTAAAATACATTATCTGGGGTCTCAAAGGTCGACTGTTCTTTTCTCCATAGACGCTGCCCGCCGCGCAGAGTTCCTCCAACATTTTGTGTGTGTTGCTCGGATTTCCAGCATCTGCTGAATTTCTCTTGTTTGAGAGAAATCGGTGACGGGTCACTGCCCCGTGGGATGTTTCACATGTCAGCACCGGGGTGAAAAGTGCTTTCTGCTCGCACTCAGTAGAAACCACCCTGGAGAGTAGTTCTGCTTCAGGGCAACGAAATCGTTTCTGTGAATCTATTTGGACAGTAATTGACTCGTAAACACGGACAAGTCCGGGATCCCTTCTCCCACTAAATTCACTCCTAATCCCGATCAACGCCAAGTCTCGCTGTAAACGCTGAATAGTTGTGAAGAATCATAGACAACACTTACCTCTGATGCTGTAACCGGACGGCGTTCAGTGTGGTCCCGGGAAATCACGGTACGACTTCCCCGGTGACCAACAATGTTCCTGCCCCGGTGTGCTCACTCGGTACGGAGAGTTGAGTCTGAGCTGCTGCTCCCGAGGCCGCTCGGCTGTGATGTGTCCGTCGCTCATTACAGATGGACAGGGCCGGGTGAGCCGGGGTACAGCGGGACTGCCGCAGTCCGGGTCACACTAACTCTCACCGGCTCAGGACGGGTCTGTCAGCGGGAGGAGGCGGGAGTGGGGTCAATGTAGCAACCCTAAAGAGGAAAACAAACAGGCTGCGTTAACCTTTCTGTCCGGATTTCCGTGTGGATCTCTCCTTTTTCTTTCATCGCAACCAGTGGGGCGGAGTTTGTCACTTTCAAAAAAACACGTTTGTGTTTCTGGTAATTTCACTTTTCTGCGATCGCTACAGCACGAAGCACTTGGGGCTTCTAGAAAAGGGAGGAAATTGTCAGTTCATTTTGAGATGGTTATGCCGTGACGCAGCCAAGCAAAGAAACATCTGAATTGACCAATATCTGCTTCGGAGGATACAAGATCTTAAAGTGAACAAACGCGGTGAGGGAATGTGAGTGACTTTACAGAGCTGGGCTGCTGACAGCACAATACCAGTCATGGAGTGATTGCAACTCGATCTCACAGATGCACATCTGGTACTTCTGGGCACATTCAGTCTCACTCCGACTATTTCCTACCTTCCTTTGTACAGGTATGTAATGTCTAAAGGACCAGTGTTTGATTGAATGAGACGCAACGAATTCTCGCCTGTGAATCAATAGCTCTGATTCAGGAGGCTTTTCTCCAACTGATGCTCTCAATCCTCGAGCTGGTTCACTTCTTGCTGTTCCCTCGTCTACATTTATGGTTTGCTTTCAGTTGTGGGCTTTTCCTCCAATGAAACTCTCACCGCAGGGCTAACTTTAATCAGAGAGATAATGAAGCACCTAAACAATACAAAGGAGAAACAAAATATTTCTGCTCTATGTTCCTAAAGACGAAACTGATTGAAATTTAAACGTGGAAGACATATATTATAATCTCAGGGAACAAATCTATAAATATCCCTTTCATTCCACAAAACCTCCACAGCATCATCCTTCTCAACTCTACTGAGCACATGTGCAGAGCAATGAAATGCTCCTCGTACATAAAGTCTAAGTCCCGACATTATTATTGTGAACCTTATTAGCAACAACTGCACAGGCGCATTGCCAGGAACAACAGGTAAATTGGTAGCTGGGTGATTTACCGATAAAGGCTAAGTTTGCATTTCTGCTCTTCTAACTATCACAAAATGACGGCCTATCCACAGAGCTATTTCCAAGAGATTTACGCGTTTCCAGGGTGAAAGTAATAAAATTAAATTGAAATTACTAGAAGCGTTCAGCAGGTAAGGAACTGCTCTGGTAATATGAACAAATCTAAGGATTCGGATTATCAGTGATTCCCCACAAGCTCTGCTTATCTGCCCGAAACTTCTGCTTCATTGCAGGAGTTCCATCCAGACACACCTGTAGAAGCGCAATCTATCTAAAGCCCAAACTCTTCAAGTTCAATATTCCTGGAGACCCTATCCAAGCATTATAAACCATGGCCCCAAACTCCAGGACTCTGTGCTGCCTGTAATATGCTACAGTGTCTCAACTATTCCGAGTTCAAATCCAAGAGTCCTACATTAACCCGGGACGGAACTAAAATCCGGTGACACTTTTTTTCTGGACAGGGATCGGGCTGGAATCCCCGGCCCGGGAACAAAGTTTACACAGATACATTTCAACTTGTTTCCACATTTACATTGAGCACACTTGTTCATTATTTTATTGTGGATTGGGATCCTGCCCAGGTCAATTAGCCGGCATATTTCCGTTAGTGTAACAGGAGGAAAATGTCTTTAAAGTAATATAGTAAACTTAGAACTCAGGTGAGATCTTTCATTTCTTCTGATGCACAAATATTCACTGAGTGCAAGTTGTCTGAGATATCCTGAGCAGAATTGAAGAGATGCAATCCCTGCATTCATTAGTTATCTCTTCATTCCAATACAGGCTTCATATATTCCAAGCAGTAAATGGTCAAGGCATTTTCGCATCCTGAGCTCCTGCTCAGTCCACTGTTTCTCAGCTGAGGGGCAGTGACGAGAGAGAAATGAAAATCTTCAACACCCTTTGAATCTGTTACACCTGCGACTGACTAAGTGGATCACCAGAACTAACCAGAAATTACAGCAGAACAAACCTCAAATCATCTGAGTTTCATTATGAACACAATGAATATTGGGAACTCAACTCTTTGGTAACGGGGCAGCTAAAATTCCAGTTGTGGTTTCAACCATGTCTGGAGGTGCATTCAGTAAATCCCCTGATTGCTACAGTTCTACAGAACTTTCAGCAAGTGCTGAGCTGGCTGGAAATCAAAATTTTCGTTTTAGGATACACCCTGTCTGCTCTAATTGTAGGCAATGGGTTATTATACAGTACATTGCAATACAATATTATAAAATACAATGCATTCCATGAATTTCCTTTCTTTGCTGAACTAAATGTCAATAATTCTATCAAACTGATGTGCCTACGTGTAGCGTAAAACTTTTGTTGACAATACAGGCGAAATTCGGATCCTGCAAACAGATTGTTGGATGGAGGAGAAGGGTCCTATTTACAACTGAATGGACTGTGAGGCTGCGCCCTCAGATCCTGGACTCCCCTGATGATGAAAATGTCTTCTTCCCGTCCGCTTATCCAGGCATACAATGTTTCGCTACAGCGACCACACACCTCCTTAGAGAACAGGCCCAGATCCAGCAAATGATCCTCATGCATAAAACTTTTCATTCCAGAAAACATTTTTTGTGAACTTTGTAAACAACAACTATAATGAACACATTTCCAGGACTAACAGACCTTTAGATAACTTATTTATCAAACCCGTTGGTTCCTTACTGTCCCATTAACTGTCACAAAATATCACCTGAACATCAAGATATGGAGCCGAATGGGATGGGGGAGATCGACAATGACTTTCCTTTACTTCTATTTTCATGGTTGACAGATACACAGATTATTGAAATGAAGAAAGGTTAGTCAGGTTATAGAAGGTATACAGATTGCAGAACAGCAGCTTGCTGTTCAGAGGTGAATTTAAATGGATAAATCTTAATGGCCTGACAACGTGCTCCCTCTTATTCTCTGAGGCGCCAGTGTTGAAACTATTCGAACGCAGGCACACTAATACAAAGTGCCAGAGGATGTCAGGACAGCTTGTTTTGCTTATCTGTGTTAGAAAGGCTCCAAAAATTAGAACGGATACTATAGGGACGTGAACCTGACATCCGTCTTGTGTATCTCCTTGTAAGGTATTTAAGAAACCGAATGTATAGGAATTCGGAAGACTGGGCCTGATGAGGGTTAGTCAACCTGACAGGTCATGTCTAATCAAGTTATTTAGATTTTTGAGGAAGTTATAAAAAGATTGATGAAGGGAATGTGGATGTCATTGCCTACATTGACATTAACAGGACGTTTGACGAAGTTTTGCATGGGAGGCTGGTCCAAAAGGGAAAGGTCGTTAGAATTCAGGATGAAGCAAGTGGAGAAACCAGAGAAAGCTTGCAGATGGTTGACTCTCCGAATGGAGTCATACGTTTCGCGAGGTACTGCGGGGAAAGCGACTGTGTGTTTGGTATTGAAATTAATGATTTAGATGACAAGTGAAAATGTGGCAAACTGGAGAAGCAAATATATGGATTATACCGAGATCAGATGCAGTTGGCAGAGAGAAAGTTTAACAAAGGTGCATTGTGCTCTGGACCAGCTGGGAAGTCAGATTACAAAATAGCAGAGGGAATTTAATACAGACAACAGTGAGCTGTTGCAATATGGCAAGATAAACCAGAGTATGACTGACACAGTGAATGGGAAATATTTTCGGTGTATGACAAAATAAAATGACATTGCAATACAGATTCACAGTCTTTGAAAATGGTCCCACAGTTAGCTGTATTAACAAGCTACAAATGCAAGGCACACTCAAACGATAAGGAACCGAAAATAAACGAAAGGGGAAATACCTGATTTTACATCATCTGCTGTGGGTTTCATTATGACAATGATTAATACTGCAGTAAATTTCTAACTGTGAAACTAATATTGTAATGGCTGAATTCCATTAAATTGCTGGTAGCTCTAGCTAACAACACCCGAGTCCTGCATGACTCACTGAGATAAGAGTTACAAATCGTTACTTGACAATGAAAGGAACGATTAGAAGAAACGTTACTGATACAAATCACTTCGCTGGTGGTATATAGGATAGGCAGAGGTTGACGGGAAAGAAAACTGGATCGAGTTTGAACAAAATAATCTGAATTGTCTGGGTGGCAGAAGGGATCAGTGAAAATCACAGATGGTCCTCCAGCAATACAGCAGATACTAAATTAATAATGCCTAATATTACATGAAAATATTCTAAAATGAGAGTGATAGAACAAACAATAGGGACATTGGTATGTGACCTTTGACCCTCAGCAAATTTCATCAACCTACCATAGAGAGTATCCAAACAGGATACCTCACGCGTTCGTACGGCTCCTGCTTTACTCGTGACTGCATGGAGCTGCAGGGAACTGCGGAAAGCTGAGGACATCAGGCAAACCTGACTGCCTGCCATGGGCTGTGTCCGAACTTTCAGTTGTATCAGCAAAGCAGCCTCACAATCCTGGATATTCTCGCTTTCCATCTGGGGCGAAGATTAAACACTGAAAAACACAAACTATCAGACTCAAGGCCGCCTTCCATTCTGCTGTTATAAGCAGATTGAATGGTCCCGAACTAGATAAGATGCACTTTAACCTCACATGTAACTCGTTGTGATCTTGCAGCATACGTCTACCTGCTCTTCAGTTTCTCCGACACAATAATACTTTGTTACATCCTGTTATTGTTTTACCTTATATCACCTTAATGTACTGTTGTGCTCTTTTGATCTGTGTGACGGTTATGCTAAACAAGATTTTCATTGCACATCGGTACATGCGAATAACAAATAGATTTCCAATTTTAATTGTGTGGAGATAATGGACTGGTTGGGCGCAAAATCAAAAAAAAAAAATAACAACAGGCACAAAGAGACTTGACAGTGCTTGTTCAAGTTCCTTACAGGTTGTGAGGAGGGCAAAAGCGATCTCTGCAATCATTGGAACAGCACTGTAATATAAAAGGAAGGACGCACTGTTGAGAATTTATAAAGCCCTGATGAGGCAACACTTGGAGTATCCTTAGCAGGTTTCGGCCCCGAACATGAGAAAGGATGTGTTAAAAATTGAGTGAGTTAGATGTAGATTCAGGAAAATGATTCCGGTTCTAATTCAAAACGAACGTGTTCCTGTGATGTACTATTCTATGTCCTCTGATATGTTCTAACTCCATTCGACAATACGATATAGGAGGCGAATTAGGCCATTTGGCCCATCGTGTCTACTGCAAAATTTCATCATGACTGATCCAAGTTTCCTCTCAGTCCCAATATCCTGCCTTTTCACCGTAACCTTTCATGCTGTGACCAATCAGGAATATATCAATCTCTGTCTTAAATATACAGCTGTCTGTGGCAAAATAAAACTTCCACGGATTCAACATTCCATGGCAAAATAAATTCCTGCACACCCCGTTCTAATAAGTGGCCTCTCTATTCTGAGGTACTCTCACCTGCTTGTAGACTATCCCACTAGAGGAACCACAAAATAGAGACAGAGAAGATTTACTAGAATGTTACCTGGGTTTCAGCACCTAAGTTTCAGGGAAAGTTTGAACAAGTTAGTTCTTTATTCTTTGGAGCCTAGAAGGTTGAGGGGGGACTTGATAGAGGTATTTAAAATTATGAGGGGATAGGTCGAGTTGACGTGGATAGGCTTTTTTCCATTAACAGTAGGGGAGATTCAAACAACGGGACTTGATTTGAGAGTTAGGGGGCAAAAGTTTAGGAGTAACGCGAGGGGGAATTTCTTTACTCAGAGAGTGGTAGCCATGTGGAATGAGCTTCCAGTAGAATTGGTAGAGGCAGGTTCGGTATTGGAGAGGTATATGGACAGGAAAGGAATGGAGAGTTATGGGCTGAGTGCGGGCCAGTGGGGCCAGGTGAGAGTTAGCGTCGGCACGGACTAGAAGGGCCAAAATGTCCTGTTTCCGTGCTGTAGTTGTCATATGGTTATATATGGTTATCATCTCCACAGCAAGTCTATCAAGGCTTTTCGCCAATCGACGAGTTTCAATAAGGTCACCCTTCATTTTTCTGACCCCTAGCGAATATTGTCCCAGAACTATCAAACGAGATTCATATGACAAGTCATTCAATCGTGGAATCATTTTCGTGAACAACCTTTGAACCCTCTAAATTTTCAGCACATTCCTTTCGAAGTTAAGAGGCCTAAACCTGCTCACATTTCGTCTACCAAAGTGCATGATCATACACTCCTCGACTCTGTATTCCACTTCTTTGCCCAGTTTCCTAATCTGTTTATGTCCTTCTGTACCTTTTCTAATTCCTCAAAAGCACATGCCCCTCCACCTGTTTTCATACGGTCTGAAATCTTTAGCACAAAGCCATCAATTCCATCGCCCAAATCTTTAACATATGACCGAAATAGAATCGGTCCCAACACAGACCCCTGTGGAACACCAGTAGTCACTGGAAGCTATCCAGAACCGGTTCCTTTTATTCCGACGCTTTGCTCCCTCCTAATCTACCTCTGTTTTATCGATGTCTCAATCTTTCTTGTAATACAATGATGTCGTAGCTTGTTAAACAACCTTATGTGTGACAGCGTAACTAAGAACTTCTGAAAATCCAAATGCACAACATCAACCGATTCTCCCTTGTCAAACACGCTTGTAATGTTTTCAAAGAACTCCATCAGATTTGTCAGGCAAGATTTTCCTCTGAAAGAATCATGCCGACGGCGGCGTATTTTATGTAAGGTCTCCAAATACCCTGAGACCACATCCTTAAACATCGGCTCCAATATCTTTCCAATACTGAGGTCAGACAAACTGGAAAATGGGTTCCCTTCTGCCCCATTCCTTTCTTGAAGAGTGAAATGACATTTGCAATTATCGCGTCTTCCCGAACCATTACAGAAGATAGTGATTCTTGAAAGAACATTATTAATGTCTCACAATCTATTCTATCACCGCTTTTAAAATTCTGGTGTACACGCCATCTAAATTCAGACCTTTCAGTTTCCCAAGAAACCTCCCTCCATTTATGGTAACTTCACAGACTTGATGCCCCCTGACAGCAAGAACTTCTCCATGAAGACCGGTGCAAAATGCTTATTCAGTTCGTCCGCCATTCCTTGTCACCATTTACTACATCCCCAGTTTGCAGCGTTCTGAAATCCAGTCGTGCCACTCTTTAATGTGTGTGTGACATCCGACGGTCTCGAGAGACCATGGAACTGCACCTGGAGTTTCCAGGTCGCAGGCCTGGGCAGGGTTGTTTGGGAGACCGGCAGTGGCCCAAGCTGCAAGCCTGCCCCTCTCCACGCCACCGATGATGTCCAAGGGAAGGGCACTGGGACCCATGCAGCTTGGCACCGTTGTCGTCGCAGAGCAATGTGTCGTTAAGTGCCTTGCTCAAGTACACAAACACGCTGCCTCAGCTGAGGCTTGAACCAGTGACCTTCAGGTTACTAGTCTGATGCCTTGCCCAGTAGGCCACACTTTCTGTATCTGAAGAAACGTTCAGGAAAGTCTTTAACGTTATTGGCTCGATTACTTTGCTATTCTAACTTTACATTTTTAATAACTTTTGTTGTCTTCTGTTTGTATTTGAAACCTTGCCAATCCTCCAGCTTCCCACGAATTGCTGCTCTGTAATTTCCCATCATTTCCAATCAATTCTGGCCAATTTCCCCTCTCCAGCCTCGGTAATTCCATGTACACCACTGGAATGCAGGTACTTCTGTAATCTCGAGATGTCTGTCTTTAGCTTCTCCTTCTGGAGTTTCTGTCTGGTTTCCACTATCTGACCGAAGGGAACAGTGAGAGGGACTTTCCAAACACGGATTGAACACTAAACCCCGGTCCACGTTTACTGCTGCAAATACGGAACAGCCCATTAACTCACAGCCTCTCACTGTGAGGGAAGGAATGGCAACTTATTCCATTCTTTGCTTCCAAAGGAATTCCAGAACCAAACATGCGAGCACAGAGCATTAACACTAACGCATTACCTCATACGCCTGAGCAGCGTGTACGAGGGGTCTTTTATACGTGTCAAAACCTTTGTGATATACCAGAGGTTCGCACATCTTTCTCCTGCCTCACACAGCAGACTGTACTCAGAATTCCCCGCAACCCGTGCCTATCTGTCCGAGACGTCTGCTTCATCGCAGAGGGAGGAATGCCCAGTGCCGTCTGCTGAAGCAACAAGATGGTCGAGCACTCCCAGGACTCCTTTCTGCCGTGAATGTGCTGCAGCGTCTCAGCTCTGCACAGTTCGAAAAAATAACACTCCTCCACATACGTATTCTACATGACGGAATTGTAACCTGAGGAACCGTAACACTCCTACACATACATATTCTACATGACGGATTTGTAACCTGAGGAACCGTAACACTCCTACACATACGTATTCTACATGACGGAATTGTAACCTGAGGAACCGTTGTCTGGACGGGGATCGGGTTGACTTCTGCGCCATGGTTCACAAAATGGCCCCGGATACATTAGACCATATCTCCACAGATAAATTCGGCATATTGTTGATTATTTTACTGTTGAGTTGGATCTACACCAAGTCAGTTATCCGGCACGTTTCCCGTAATGGAACAGGAACAATATATTGTAATATTAAATGGTAAATATAGCCCCGGAAACAGAGTATAGAGATTTTTCTTTTCTTTTGATTGGCAGATATTAACTGATTGCAAAGTGTTTGTGACATTCTAAAAAGATTTGCATAAATACAATCCAAACGTTCATTAGTTATCTCCTCATTTCAGCGCAGACTTCATATATTCCATACAGTAAATGCTCAAAGCATCCTATAATCCAAACGGGATCCGGAGGCCACTGAATTTCCGCTAAAGGGCTGTGACTACAGAGTTTTAAAAAGCTCCAGCACATCTTGTAGTTCTGTTGGGCTGTTTCCCCGGTGACTGAGGAAAAGGCCCAAAAGAACTAAACGAAAAAAAGAAGTGACGTTCTCAACTACATATGCTCCGAGTTCCCTTATGACCACAATGAATACTGAACACTTCGCTATTTTGTAATGGTGAAACTACAATACCAGTTGCTGTTTTAACCCTTTCGAGGTGCATCCAATAAATCTGCTGATAGTTTCAGCTGTACAGAACTTCAGCAGTGCAGAATCTATTCCAAAATAAAGCACATTGTTGAATACGATCAGTCTGCTTTAAATGTCGATAATTTGTTATTTACAACATACATTATATTGTGGGGATATTCATGACGTTTCCGTCTTTGCTTAGTTAAGCGATTAAAAATTCTATCAAATTAGTGCTACAGTGCTACTGGTTAGAACGATGGAGGAGGAAGTTTCCAGATAGAAATAAATCGCGATTGTGAGGTTTTGCTCCCAGATCCTAGACTCCACTACTGACGAAAACTTCTTCAACCGCCCACTCTGTCGAGACATCAGTATGTGTTAGGTTTCAATGAGTTTCCTACTCCCCGCGCCCCAATCGCTCCTCTGAGAACAGGCCCGGAGTCAGCAAACAGATAAAGCTTTTCATTCCAGAAATCTTTCTTGTAAACTTTGTAAACAGCTAGTAGGATGGCAACATTTCCATGAATAGCAAACTTTTCTGTGGCAGGATAAGTATGAGAGAAAATCTGTTGTTTCCTTACTGCCCCAATAACTGGACAAAAGAACCTCTGAATATCAGAGTGCCCATCTATGCTTGGAGCCAAAAGAGATGAGGGAGATCTTCAATGATTTCTCCGTGTGTGAATGTACTTAAGAGACAGATATAGAGTCGATAGAAATGAGGAAATGTTCGTCAAGTCATGGATTGTATACAGTGTACAGAACAGGCGCTTTCTCTCTTGAGGTGAAATTGAACGTTTAAATCTCTAGGGCCTGACAACATGGTTCCTCTAGGCATTTGGGTAGCCAGTGAAACGCTAGATTTAGATTCATTCCTCCTACAGCGCAGAAACAGGCCATTCTGCCCCTCCGTGCCATTCCCTGCAATGTCCATTCCACTTCCACCGTGTAATTTCCCCTGGAATTTTGCAAACCGTAAAGGCTCGCATTCATTCCCACTTCTTGTTTCTTACCCATCAACTGCTGCGTTATCCATGCTAGAATTTTTCCTGTCATAACCCGGGCTCGTAGCTTGTAGCTCTTACCCTACCAGTTGCAGCATTCAATTAAAACTCTTGTCGTTCTAACTAACAAAACCGAGTCCTGGAAAATACAATGAGCTAGAAGGTGTAAGATAATAATTCACAATGAAGTCAAATGTGACAGGAAACTTTACTGCTGTACCGTACATCATTGAGGTGGGTACACACGGGCTGGAGAGAGTTTGCACAAGATGTGAGTGAATGAGGAGATGTAACCATGTGGGTGAGGGATCAAGGACGGTCACTGGTTATCATTCAGCAATACACGGGGAATACTGATGCGATAGAAAAATATCCTAAAATGACAAACCAAGATCAAACAACAATAACATTGCCCCTCCCCAAACCTTATCAAACCGCCATAGAAGCTATCCCATCCGGATACATAACGCGTAGAAGGTAGAGGGATTGAAGAAACGTTAGTCATAGCCAATAACTCACCCGTTAATCTACTCGGACGCAAGGCTTTGTGCAAACTGAAGTCGTAATTCACTGCACCCCCCTGGGATGGCACCTTCCTCCCTTGAATACCCTCCGACCCTGACCCGCTCTGTCATGATCGAAAGGGGCGTGGCAGTGACGAGAGCGCGAATAAAACGTAGGATGAGAGTGATAATGGGTGGAACTTGGAGATGGTGGGATGCGGGAGCCGAATGGTGCTGAGTCTCTCTGGGCTTCTAAACAAGTTTAACTCTCCCGGCTGTCGCGGTCTCCGCTGACGACAGTTCCGTAGTGTCTGGGTGAGAACACAGTGATCGCCTGTGAGAATAGGCTCGATATTTAGTTGTCCAACTGAGGTGAGCGAATACTTCTTTCTTTATTCAACCTCCTGCTGGTTTGAAAAGAGCATGTATACAAACAAGAGGAGAATTATCTCAAATATACATATTAAAAACAATATAAATGGAAAGTGAAATAAACATGATCAAAATCATACAAATATTTGTGAATATTTGTCAATATGTGTAATCATATTATGTAGTATATAATAAAAACAGAGAAAAGCAAATTCTGCTCTTATCAGTTCATAAAGAGAGGGGGGACGGGGGGAAAATGGGCTGGGCAGTTCTGAGGATACAATCAAAAAAAGAGGAAAGACATACTGATCAAATCTAAAACTTGGAAAATAAATAATTGTAAGAGTAATAAATGAAATCAAATGAAAATGACGTGAGCGGATATTTCACTGCGCTGATGAACTGCTCCCTGAACTTGGACTGAGTTATCCCGTAAATAAACGTGTTCGTGCAGCAACTTAATATCATCAGCATGTATCCGGTGTGTTGAAGTATGTATTCCGAATCGTTGTACTTATTTGGATCCAACCCGGCGATGGTGTAATACAGGAATTCGGCAACATTCACCGACCACAGGATGATGGAGCTTCCGGAGATGGTGAGAAGTAAGATCACAGACCTCCTCCTGCTCTCCATCTCCGGGTCACTGCGGTTCTCCGCCTTGCTCTGACCCCTCAGCCCCTTACGGACGCGACTCGTCACTAAAATGTGTTTGACTGTCAGAGCGTTGAACAGGAGTATTAACACGAACGGGAGTAATGGCACCAGAACGGTAGAAAGCCAGTCATATCCCACCCACCCGGGATCCGTATAGTAGCCCGGCTTTGTAATACAGTCCCAGGGTATATTGTCAACCACTTTCACAGGATGATATATAAAGAAATAGGGCACACTTTTAAAACAGAATAGAACGCCCGTTGTTGTCAAAACCACAGCGGCAGTTTTCCCAGTGCAATACTTTGCTTTCCTCTTCTGGCAACAGATGGCGACAAACCGATCAAATGAAAAAATGACGGTGAACCAGACAGAACAGTCTGTGACTGCTTGCCCCAGAGCATAAATCACACTGCATACGGGGGTGATGTCCAGGAAAGTCCCGGGGAAGTAATAATAACTGATTCGCCACAATATGACCCGAAATAAGATGGTTAATAGATCCGCCGTTGCCATGGCCACAAGGTAGCGAGTAGTGCAGGTAGAGAGGCCGCACTTTCCCCGGGACAGGATCGCAATCGCCACTAAATTCACTGGGAAACAGCAAAAAGAATGATAATTACTCTCTCACCGCTCCCTGTGTCACAGGAAAGAAAGAAGCTGGGAATTGACAACAATCATCAAAGAGGAACTAGTCCGTGTCCTCGTCGATTCCGGCGCCACTATACCGTCCGTAAGCCCCTCTGTGGCACTGCCTGGGAGTACTATGAGTATAGAGACCGTGAATCATCAAAACCGCAAAGGTAGTAATCTCGGGATTACTGCCTGTGCCACGCGACAGTGACAGTAAGAATGGAATTAGGTGGAGGATGAATGCGTGGATCTGGGATTGGAGCAGGAAGCAGGGATTCAAGTTTCTGGATCATTGGGACCTCTTCTGGGGCAGGCGTGACCTGTTCAAGAAGGACGGGTTACACTTGAATCCTGGGGTGGTTTGCTAGGGTTACAGGGCAGACTTTAAACTAGTAAGATGGGGGGGGGCGGGAATCAATTTGAGGAAACTATGGGAGAGGAGGTTAGTTCCCAAGTAGAGCAAGTAAATAGACAGTGTGTGAGGGAGGAAAGGCAGGTGATGGAGAAGGGATGCGCTCAGCCCGAAGATTATAGGGGAGAAGAAAGAAGAGGATAATAAATTTGAATGCATTCCTAGGGATGAAAAGAGAGGAGGAGGTGGGGAGTATTTTAAATGTATCTCTTTTAATGCTAGGAGCATTGTAAGAAAGGTGGATGAGCTTAAAGCGTGGATTGATACCTGGAATTATGATGATGTAGCTATTAGTGAAACATGGTTGCAGGAAGGGTGTGATTGGCAACTAAATATTCCTGGATTTAGTTGTTTCAGGTGTGATAGAGTAGGAGGGGCCAGAGGAGGAGGTGTTGCATTGCTTGTCCGAGAAAATCTTATGGCGGTGCTTTGGAAGGATAGATTGGAGAGATTCTCTAGGGAGTCTATTTGGGTGGCATTGAGGAATGGGAAAGGTGAGCGAATGTGTAAGGAGATAGCAGATATTTGTACTAAACTTAAGGTGGCGATTGTGGGAGATTTTAATTTTCCACACGTAGACTGGGAAGCTCATTCTGTAAAAAGGCTGGATAGTTTAGAGTTTGTGAAAAGTTTGCAGGATAGTTTTTTGCAACAATACCATAGACGTACCGACTAGAGGTGGGGCAGTGTTGGATCTCCTGTTAGGGAATGCGATAGGTCAGCTGACAGATGTATGTGTTGGGGAGCACTTCGGGTCCAGTGATCACAATAGCATTAGCTTCAATATAATTATGGAGAAGGACAGGACAGGACCTAGAGTTGAGATTTTTCATTGGAGAAAGGCTAAATTTGAGGAGATGCGATGGGATTTAGACAGAGTGGATTGGGTCAAGCTGTTTTATGGGAAAGATGTAATAGAGAAATGGAGGTAATTTAAAGGTGAAATTATGAAGGTACAGAATCTTTATGTTCCTGTTAGGTTGAAAGGAAAGGTTAAAGTTTTGAAAGCACCATGGTTTTCAAGGGATATTAGAAATTTGGTTCGGAAAAAGAGGGATATCTACAATAGATATTGGCAGCATGGAGTAAAGGAATTGCTCGAGGAATATAAAGAATGTAAAAGGCATCTTAAGAAAGAGATTAGAAAAGCTAAAAGAAGATACGAGGTTGGTTTGGAAAATAAGGTGAAAGTAAAACAAAAAGGTTTCTACATTTATATTAAAAGCAAGAGGATAGTCAGGGATAAAATCGGCCCCTTAGATAATCAGAGTGGTCATCTACGTGTGTAGCCGAGGGAGATGGGAGAGATTTTGAACGATTTCTTCTCTTTGGTATTCACTAACGAGAAGGATATTGAATTGTGTAAGGTGTGGGAAACATGTCAGGAAGTTATGGAACCTATGACAATTAAACAGGTGAAAGTACTGGCGCTTTTAAGAAAATTAAAAGTGGATAAATCTCCAGGTCCTGACAGGATATTCCCCAGGACCTTGAGGGAAGTTTGTGTAGAAATAGCAGGAGCTCTGACGGAGATATTTAAGATGTCATTAGAAACGGGGATTGTGCCGGAGGATTGGTGTATTGCTCATGTGGTTCCATTGTTTAAAAAAGGTTCTAGAAGTAAGCCTAGCAGTTATAGATCTGTCAGTTTGACATCAGTGTTGGGTAAATTAATGGAAAGTATTCTTAGAGTTAGTATTAATAATTATCTGGATAGACAGGTTCTGATTAGGAGTAGCCAGCATGGATTTGTGTGTGGAAGGTCATGTTTGACAAACCTTATTGAAATTTTTGAAGACGTTACGAGGAATGTTGACGAGGGTAAGGCAGTGTATGTACTCTATATGGAATTCAGCAAAGCTATTGACAAAGTTCCACATGGAAGCTTAGTTAAAAAGATTCAGTCGTTAGGTATTAATGCTGGAGTAATAAAATGGATTTAACAGTGGCTAGATGTGAGATGCCAGAGAGTAGTGGTGGATAAGTGTTTATCGGGATGGAGGCCGGTGACTAGCGGGGTGCCTCAGGGATCTGTTTTGGGCCCAATGTTGTTTGTAATGTACATAAATGATCCGGATGATGGGGCGGTAAATTGGATTAGTAAGTATGCCTATGATACTAAGGCAGGAGGCTTTGTGGATAATGAAGTGGGTTTTCAAAGCTTGCAGGGAGATTTATGCCGGTTAGAAGAATGGGCTGAACGTTGGCAGATGGAGTTTAATGCTGAGAAGTGCGAGGTTCTACATTTTGGCAGGAATAATCCAAATAGAACATACAGGGTAAATGGTAGGGCATTGAGGAATGCAGAGGAACAGAGAGATCTAGAAATAACAGTGCATTGTTCCCTGAATGTGGACTCTCATATAGATAGGGTGGTGAAGAAGGCTTTTGGAACGCTGGTCTTTATAAATCAAAGCATTGAGTACAGAAGTTGGGATGTAATGTTAAAATTGTACAAGGCTTTGTTAAGGCCAAATTTGGAATATTGTGTACAGTTCTGGTTACCGAATTATAGGAAAGATATCAATAAATTTGAGAGAGTGCAGAGACGATTTACTAGGATGTTACCTGGGTTTCAGCACTTAAGTTACAGAGGAAGGTTGAACAAGTTAGGTATCTATTCATTGGAGCGTAGAAGGTTGAGGGGGGATTTGATCGAGGTATTTAAAAATTTGAGAGGGATAGACAGAGTTGACGTGAATAGGCTGTTTCCATTGAGAGTAGGGGAGATTCAAACGAGAGGACATGATTTGAGAGTTAGTGGGCAGAAGTTTAAGGGAAAGACGAGGGGATATTTCTTTACTCAGAGAGTGATAGCTGTGTGGAATGAGCTTCCTGTAGAAGTAGTAGAGGCCAGTTCAGTTGTGTCATTTAAGGTAAAATTGGATAGGTATATTGACAGGAAAGGAGTGGAGGGTTATGGGCTGTGTGCTGGTAGGTGGGACTAGGTGAGATTAAGAGTTCGGCACGGACTACGAGCACTGATATGGCCTGTTTCTGTGCTGTGATTGTTATATGGTTATATGGTTAATCATACTTTGCAGACAACTTATTTCTGAAGATTTAAAGCATGTGGAGAAGTAGTGGAAGATGCCTCGCAGAAGTGCATGCTGGGTGAACGGGTACAGTACTCGTTACTGGAAGAGGGTGATGGTTTGTCAACTAATCGCCGAGGGCGCTCTGGAGAAATCAATGTAAACCCGCAGTTACTGCGCACATTGCTCGGTATCCGGTCAGAGAGTTTCAGTTTCCGTTTGTTTTAAAGATCTTGTCGGACCCAACGAATTTTCAAGTATTTTGCACGTGAGTGCTTAATCTAACAAATTTCCAAATAAAAGGCAATATAGGTATTTCAAGACATCTGTCTCTTTTAGTTTTGTTTCCAGATTGCTGCAGGATGATTCTGAATGATTCGATGTTTATTGTTCTAGAGCGGAGTATCGTCTGCATACGGACACAACGCTGGAAGAACTCAGCCTCCGTGAGGAAAGAGTAGCCAACGTTTCGGGCCGAGACCCTTCATCAGGAATGGGTCGGGGGGGGGGAAGAGAGTGCCGAAGCCCAGTAATAGAGATAGGGGAGGGGTTAGAGGCGCCAGGTGGGAAACCAATCAGAGAAAAGATAAAGGGGAGGAGAGGGAGGGGATAAGCTTGAAAGAACTGTAGAGATAAAGAAGCAGAAAGTTGAAAGTGGAGAGAGGCAGAAAAGGAACTGTGATAGGGGAAAGGGAAGGGGACGTGGGAGGGAATTACCGGAAATTGGATAATTCAATGTTCCTACCACCAGGCTGGAGGCTACCCAGAAGTTAGATGAGGTGTTGCTCCTCCAACCTGAGTTTGACCTCATCATGGCAGTAGAGGAGGTCATGATATCGTATGCATATTGCCCCTCTGACCTCCAACTGACCCTGCTGGGTTGGCTCTGAAATGTCGCTTGACTTCACGGGGGAACAAATCCTGGTGCACACAAACGCGCGCAGAAACGTATTTTAATTTTGGAAATTCCCGATGTTTCGGACTCTAACTCGGAAGTGATCTAATCCAATCACAAACAAGAGAATATCTGCAGATGCTGGAAATCCGAGCAACGCACACAAAATGCTGGAGGAACTCAGCAGGCCAGGTAGCGTCAATGGAACAGGGTAAAGTCGACAGTTCCGGCCGAGACGCTTCAGCAGGATCGACGTGCTGAGGGGGCTCGGCCCGTAACGTCGTCTGTACACTTATTCATTGTGAGTGTCTCACAAGAGATGTCTACTTCTCCCCGCTGAATCTCACCGACCATCCATTTCCTGCATTCCCTTCAAACTTGCAGCAATTTCTTACAACACTGCGCAATAATTTAAATTTGAATTGCAAGCATGTTGTTCTATTGATACGGAATAACACGGGAGATCTTCAGTCGAGGGCACGGATTAAACAGCAAGGAGACTTCTGAACGAACGCAGAGGTTTATCACAATGTCTGCACCGCACTCACTGACACGCCGTCATCGCAACGCTGTCGGTAACTGAACGAGTTCACAGACCGCGCACACAAAACCGCGATTGTTAATTCGCCTCTGTTCTTACCAGGAACGCCGGTAACGGCGATGATCATGAACCATATCTTTCTCACACGGAAAAATACTTCAAGCATGTTGTGTGAGATTCAGCCTGTATTCCAGCTGCCCGCGATCTCGCTGAAGAATCTCTGAGCTGACGAATCTCCACGGTCATTCATTTATACTCACTCCGGCACACGGAATATTCAGTACTACACAAGGCTGACGTGTCTTCCAATAGCTGGGGTAAAATAAAAATGATGTAATTCAAGTATAATCCCAATTGTGATAAGTTTGCAAAATCTCAAAGACAATGAAATGACGATTCTAGCAATCAGTGAATGTTAGTGTCAGTTCTCGTTTTCAAGATTGTCATTGTTGATCATGTGATGTCCATTCCTTGGCTCCATAGACTTTGTCGTCATTGAGCAATTGTGAACCGTTATTGTGCTGCTCTGTTGACTGAGAAAATTCTCTCGGTTATGGATCTTGCAACTGAATCTGCTGACGCCGATACTGAACACATGCAAACCGTTAATACAATTAATTGCAGCACACACAAAACGCTGGAAGAACTCAACAGATCAGGCAGCATCTATGGTCAAGAATAAACAGTCGACATTTCTGGCCTAGACGTCTTCTTCAAATTAATTCACGCTTCGTCGAGCACCTCATGACCATCAACATCAAGCGAAATTTCCCGGTGGTCAAACATTTCAATTCCTATCCCCATCCCGAGCCGACATTTCGGTGCATGGTCTCCTCTTGCGCCATCATGAGGCCACTCACATGCTGGAGGTGTAATATCTTATATTCAGTGTAGGTAACCTCCAGTTTAATGACATAAACATCGATATCTCCATATTCTGGTATTCCCTCCCCTTTACTTTTCCCCCTTCTATTCCCTCTTCTTCATTTCACCATCCTGAACTCTTACACTTCTCCTGACTTGCCTATCATCTTCTGCTAGTGCCCGACCTGTTTCCTTTTCTTCCATGATCCAGTCTCCTCTCCGAACGGATTCTTTCTTCTCCAGACCTTTTGCTGTTTCCAATTATCTCCAGTCACATAATTCGCCTCCACTCCCCCACCCGGCCCCCCCCCCACTACTCACCTGGCTTCGCCTGTCACTTCCATGCTTGTCTGCATTCCTATCACTAAACCCTTTCACTCCGGCATCTTCTCCGTCCGTTTGAAAAGTCGCAGCCCGAAACGTCGACAGATTATTCTTTTCCATAGATGTGTCTGAACTGCCGAGGTCATCCAGTATTTTACTTGTGCGATAAAGTGATGTACTCCCTCACACAGAGAACAAGCTACCGTCAACTTCGCGCCAAAATGAAGCAAAAAACTTCAATCGACCCTCCATTTGGTGCAAATGTTTAAACTTTCTGCATTTATTACACTTGTACCATGATGCACCATCTATAACTCTCCGAGACGCGAGGCGAGATATTGACTTTTATTGACTGGAAGAAAGAACAATCTGTAATTGACCACCATACAACGTCCTGGAGACTGAGGGCAGGGCTCAGGCGTCAATCGTCTTTATACCGGTATCTTTATTCAGGTTCCTGGGAACCACCATCTCTCAGGATCTGAAGTGGGAGCAGAACATAAGCTCCATCCTGAAGAAGGCCCAGCAGCGGATGTACTTCCTACGGCTCTTGAGGAAATATGGTCTGCCTCAGGAATTGCTGCTGCAGTTCTATACTGCAGTCATTGAGTCTGTCCTGTGCACCTCCATCACTGTGTGGTTTGGAGCCGCCATCAAGCAGGATAGAACCAGACTACAGCGCACAATGAGGACTGCCGAGTGCATCACTGGAGCCTCCCTGCCCTCTATTGTGGACATGTAGTCTTCCAGGTTGAAGAAGAGGGCGGGGAACATCATAAAGGACTCCTCCCATCCTGCGCACGGACAGTTTGAACTGCTTCCGTCTGGTAGGCGCTTCAGATCCCTCCAGACTAAGACTAATATGCACTGGAGAAGTTTTTTCCCTACTGCGGTCACTTTGCTGAACAGTTAACTGCCAGTTAACTGTCGGCTAACTATTACTTGGATTGCACTACTTGTATGTATAGTCTATATTTTCATTTATATTTATCATTATTATTGTTATGAGCAGAGAGACATCTGCCGGAAGTAAATTCCTTGTATGTACAAAGGTACTTGGCGATTAAAGACTGATTCTGATTCTGATTCTGTGGGAGGAGCCACAGGAGCAGTCAGCAGGGAAGCGTGTCCAGACAGGTATATGCAGTTCACCACATACCAACAATGGTAATTGTTTTTATCGATGCACAAAATTGATAGCTTTGCTGACAGTGAGGTAGAAAGTCGCGTTGTTGACAATGAGGTAGAAAGCCGGGTTTACTTGTTTGAACAACGGGAACTACACTTTCACGGCGAATATATCACACCAGTGTTCATTCCGTGTTTTTCCCCGACGTGCTGCCTTGACGTGCACATGTATTTAATGGTCCGAGTTGAATAAGACACATGAACAGACTTTCACGTCTGCAGCTACTCTGTGCAGTCGTCAGTTGTGGTATGGAATTGATCCGCTTGTCAGATCGTCCTCGACGGGCAGACAGGGGTCAATATTGATGTGCATATTGAGTCAGTTCCACGGATGAGTAGGGCTGGAATATTCACAAAGAGTGAGAAGTTCCGGAGAGTGCTGATGCAGGGACAGTCGAGGAAATGGACGGACAGAATTCACTGAAGGCAGGGATGCGGGTTGATATTAGCGACATACCTGTGTTCAGTAGTGGATAATAAAATGGATACAGTTGGAGTGGAAGTGAAAGATTCGGCGTAAGTTCGCGGAAGGTATTGGCTTTCTTTGTTTCATTTTCAAGTAAGTAACTGACGCAGAGATTTAGGTGCAGACCTGCCTAGTTGCGTATCGAGGCGACAGCAATTTCAGTGTCCACAATGATGTCTCCATCACACCAGAGACAGAAAAATACAACAACAAGAAGTGAGTTTGGGTGCTCGGAGGCCGAATATTTGCGCACGGTCCACGGGTTTAATCCGGACCTGCTTGTTTAATCACAGTTTAATTCTTATTCCACTGGCATGCGGACTATTCCTCTGCCTGCGACATCCTCCACTGACATCGTCAGGCAGAGCATAAATGAGAGGGATGGCATCTCATTTTCTAACTGAACAACTTGCTACAATCGCGAATGAACTGTGATTTTTTTTTACACATCTGCTGAACTGCCCTCTCATTGTTTCTATGGAGATGCTCCTTTCTCGCCCGGGGACGATGAGACCCTAAAGAGCGGCCAGTATTTCACGCACTAAAGAAACTGAGTAAAGTGTTCCATGTTCTAATTTATCATTCACCTCCCCACAATCTCTATGATGGGGAATAAAGCATCTACACTTTTGACGCAGTCCCGGAGTTGAGTGTTAACTGGTTTCTCTTTATCCGGAGTCTGTTCCACTGGACGAGTTCTCCGAGTCCATATTTCAGTCTTGGACCTTGAACATAGGCTCTGGTCCAGCAGATCATCATTTAAAGAGAAAATGAATAGCTCATTGCGTCCAATTTTATTTGCTCTAATTCGGCCAGTCTGGAGCAGGAACTTCCATTCCTGCGAGCACATGTCAAGAACAACGACTTCTTTCTTCGTCTAGACTTGTTCTTGTTTACTGATTTGCAGACGGTCTGTCTATCTATCTATCTATCTATCTATCTATTAGACAGTCAGTCTGCCTGTCCTCTGCCTGCCTGCTTGTCTATTTGCCTGTTTAACTGTTCATCAGCTGCTCTGTCAGAAATTGCCAGGTTGATCGAGAAGATCTCACAAGGAGATGGACAATAAAAAGCTATCATGGAGATTGAAATGCTTCTTTTCGCAATCTTACTGGATGAATGTTCACAAGATGGAGACTCTGTGACGTGGGAATGATGTCATTTTACCATTCCGTTGTCACTTAATGGGCATTTACCGGATCCGACTGAATTTCATGATCCTTGAGCCAGCGGGTCGATAGCGCACAATCTCTCATTTGGTGTCCGAGTTTTAACTGCATTGAAGATATATAGTCTGGTTGACATAGAATGCCAAAAGTAAGTGAATGTGCACGTGAATGGGCTGAGGAAATGAAGCACAGTGAGTGGACCATGAACTCAAAGGAAAAGACAAGTCTCAGCCCTGATGTGGCATCTGGAGATAAAAGGGAACAATGTAAAAACAAGAATGATTTACGTGCCCAGCACTTTACAGCCAGGGAAGAGCTGCACTGTCATTTTCCCGACTGATCAACAGCAGATATCTAGGTTTCTGCACTCCAATTCCCCGGAGTGTGGGTAGATGCCGCTGTCGCTTTACCGCTCAGGCTGGAAATTAATGCCCGTCGTATTCCTTCATGGAAAGTCATGCGCCAAGTCGTGGCGCATCACAAGTCATCCATCAAATGAAAATACAAGTTTCGGCCTTAATGTGGCACCTGGACATGAAACGGAATAATGTAAACAAGAATGAATCAAGTGTCCCGCGGTTCACAACCAGGGAAGAGCTGAACAAGGCGTGGGAGTTCCAGAGAGAGAGGGACAGAGAGAGAGATAGGCTCATTAATAACACATATTGTTGTCAACACATTTCCCGGTGCACTACTGGAATAAATTGGCATCAGGAAAAATAATGTACCGAAAGTTACAACCTTGAGGAATGCAGAAAGAAAAGAGTTTCGGAATGTGTTGAAAAAACAAGTCACAATAGATCTGTTTATTGTCAGGCAGAGACAGAGAGGCATCTCGGACAAGAACGCCTGAAATTCTGAAATTAAACAGTTTATTTTATTTTGCATGCAAGAAAGAAAATTTATTTCTGAAAACCGTTTTACACCCCGTAATCCGAGGCCAGCAGCCCGAATCGAAGCACATTGAATTGAATTCACATTCATGATGCCACACTTAACTAGTTTAGTGGATATAAACTCAATGGCCAAGCGTCAATGTTGCCCCTCAGCCACTTCGTATTGAGCTGTTCCTTCAGTCTTGAGGAAAGACAAATGATCACTCATGGGCCGGGGTCACAATACATCTTTGCTCTTCCCAAGTAGTTTTCAGCAGCCCGACTGTGTTATCATTTTCCAGCCTTCCAGTTCTTTAAGCCTGGTTCAACATTCGGAAAATAAACTCCTCCGTCTACTGACGTAATTGTGCTCAGGCCAGCAACAGCCTGCAAGAGAGTAAATCGCCGGGTGAAACACAGGACGTCGCTCGCCTGTGCAATACCTGTATCCGTGAATTAGCAAAGTGGACCGTCATCTCGGGCAAAAGTTGGTTGGACGGTAAATTCCAGCTTGGAGAGCAAGGTCCACTTTGTTAAAAATAGTGTTCATGAAAACTCTGTTCAGCTAAATGTGTTAAAACCCATGTGTGCTTCATTAGGTGGAAATGAATTTACATGTGATTGAATTCCACAGAACAAGATGTCGGTCTCCTCAGTTACTGCTGTTTGCAAGAGATATTCTACTGGGGTGCTGGGGGTGGGTGGGTAAGTTACAGAATTCTTCATCATTCTACTGAATAAGGGGAATTACAGGGGTACGAAAGAGAAAATTGCCCGGGTCGATCAGAGGAGGATACTGGCGGTGATGATGGCTGAAGTTTCTGGGAATAGTTCACGAGGCGCAGGATAGATATGTCACACGGAGGAAGAAGTTCTCAAATGGCAGGGGTAGGGAACCGTGGCTGACAGGGGAAGTTACGGACTGCATAAGGGCCAAGGAAAGGGCAGATAAGGACGCAGAAGTTAGGGGGAAGGATAATTGGGAAGCTTTTATTTTCCAACAAAAGAGAATTAAAATGTTTTAATAAAGGAAGAAGATGAAATCAGAGCAAACTTGGCAATGACATAAAGCAGGAAACTAAACCGTTGTTCCCTTATATAATGTGTAGAAGGGGCTGGGGGTTAATACTGGATCACTGGAAAATGATGCTGGTGAGGTGGTAATGGGGGACAATGAAAGTATAGATATATATATTGGGTACTTTGCATTTGTCTCCAGTAACGACGCAGATGATATTTTCCAGATTACGCCTGATATTTTCCAGATTACGGCTGAGTTATAAGTCATGTGGACAAAATCAGTTTGTTGTTATTTTCGTATGACCGAGAGAGGATATGTTATGAATTTATGACATTACGACAGGCATAGTTAGAGCCGGGAGTCGTTATAAGTTTTGCAAGGATAAACGTCTATCATCAGATTGCATGCATTGAAGTTGATAGGGACAAAGATATGTCAGCGGCAAATTATTAACACAGAGCGGCGGGTACCAGAACAGACAGACAGACAGACAGACAAACAGGCATACTTTATTGACCCCGAGGGAAATTTGGTTTCGTTTCAGCCGCACCAACCAAGAATAGTGAAGGATTATAGCAATATAAAACCCATAAATAATTAAATAATAATTTAATCATGCTAAGTGGAAGTAATTCCAGGACTAGCCTATTGACTCAGGATGTCTAACAGTCCGAGGGAGGAGTTGTAAAGTTTGATGGTCACAGGTAGGAATGACTTGCTATGATGCTCAGTGTTACATCTCGGTGGAATGAGCTCTGGCTGAATGTACTCCTGTGCCTAAGCAGTACATTATGGAGTGGATGGGAGTCATTGTCCAAGATAGCATGCAACTTGGACAGTTTCCTTTTCAGACACCACCGTCAGAGAATCCATTACCACAACCACAACATCACAGGCCTTACCAATGAGTTTGTTGATTCTGTTGGTGTCTGCTACCCTCAGCCTGCTGCCCCAGCACACAACAGCAAACATGATAGCACTGGCCACCACAGACTCGTAGAACGTCCTCAGCATTGTCCGGCAGATGCTAAAGGATCTCAGTCTCCTCAGGAAATAGAGACGGCTCTGACCCATCTCGTAGACAGCCTCGGTGTTCTTTGACCAGTCAAGTTTACTGTCCATTCGTATCCCCAGGTATTTGTAATTCTCCACTATGTCCACACTGACCCCTTGGTTCGAAACAAAATTTGCGGATAGCAGCAGAGCAAATGTGATATCTGCACTCAAGAGGTTCTCGGGCACATGAATGGACGGGGATCCGGCTCTGCTCATGACCAAAGAATAAGCGCGAGAGCGTGTTGCTAGGAGCCGAAGGACAGTAGTCACGTGAACAGAACACACTGAGACAGAGCTGCAGATCGAGCGATAGAGAATTGAAGTGGAAAAGGGATGTGGGCATTGACTGAGGTGGAGAGCTATAGAGACCAACCTGTATATGGAAAGCAGTGACTGTGTCAGTACAGTGCGGTGAAATTCACAGTGACGTGTTTTAGTGCACGTTCAGACACCGAGTTCACAAAGCCCGACACTGTCCGCTGTTTCATGTCATACCGATCGTTTATAACACTGTACAGACATCCGGCAAACGGAGTAAATATATTAGTGCTGTAAAAGTGGAGCATCTTCAACATGCTGTAGGTCAAATGGAACTTATTGTGAGTGACAGGATTCCGGACAAGAAACACAAATCCGACAAATACTGAATTTATTTAGAAAACAGATAACACGAATGTGAAACAATCATATTACAAATACTTCTTCGAAACAGGGGTCGTGTCACTGTGCAGACAGAGTTAAATATTGCAGGAAGGTTACTATTCGTGTGTTGTTTGGCGAGACTGAGTGGGGCAATATTGATCAATAAAGCGAAAGTGACCATGGTGGAAAATAACGTCGAGCCATAAGTATTCCTCTACACTAGCTGAAGGAAGTCCGTGGTTTAAACAGAAATTTAGATAATGCCGGAAACACTACCAAAGGAGTAGTTAAGGAATCTGGGGGAGGGGTGTGGGTGGTTTAGGGGTAGAGGAGATATAATGGCGCCAAATGATTGCCCTTCAAGCTCATCCGTGGAAACATCATCTCTTTCGTGTTTTTTCAAACTGGATGAGGTCCTGTTGAAGTCTAGGATCTACAGCTGCGCTCAAACTGTCATTCCTCGTTTGGGTTTCCTGCTCCCGGAGCTCACTGACCGGCCGTTTTCCGACATAACAAGGAACGTCCCGGACGACGCGACTCCAGAAAGCGGGCCTGCGCTGCCCTGTAGATGACCAATTCCATGCCGGTGTCACCAGCCGAGGCTTCGGGGGAGAAGGAACGTCAAAGTTTCGGCAAGGCGGTTGCAGCTGATGGACGAGCGAGTGCAGTCGCAGATGCTGGTACAGAGGCACATGAATTGTAGATTTCCGATCAGGGAAATGATGGTGTCGTACGCTGAGCTATAGCCAATATAAAGCATCATGACGTAGGTATTTGTACTGTCCAGGTGGCCTGCGAGGAGTTTCATTGAGATCGCTTCTGCTACAGATCTACGGAGGCGGAGGCAAACTGCAGAAGGTCCAGGTCCTGACTAAGACTGCAGATGATTCGAGCCATGACCTACACCTCAAAGCATTTCCTCGCGTAGGCGTGAGTGCTCTGGGCAATATTCGTTAAGACAGCTTTCACTGATCTTGCTGGCCACTGGGATTTCCTGCCCTTTTGACGCAGGTGCGAATTGCCAACCGTAGCAATACTATTGAAAATCTCTTAATCCCCCTACCAGTTGGATGGCACAGCTTCAGAGCCCTACCAGGTACTCCATAGGGGACTGCCGCCTTGGAGGGTTCAACCTCTCGATGGACAACCTGACGTCGGCCCTCAACGCAGAGATCATAAGGTCACCGGATGCTGCAGGGATCCTCACAGCTGAAACTTTATTCTTCCTTTCTAATCGAGTATAAACGGGGTTGAGCTCGACTGGAAGCGAAACAAAACCGTCCTTCATGATGTTGGGGTTTTGCTTTGTAGGAAGTCATAGCTGCAAACCCTGCCAGAGATGACGTGTATCCGACGTCGCCTCTAATATCTATCGGAACTGTAACTGACGCTTGAAATATGAACATGACACAGTTCAGTACGTGAGGAAGGAGACGGGATGCAGAATTTGGATCATTGGACTCTCTTACACGGAAGGTAGGACGTTCACAACGTGAACAGATTGCTCATCAACTGCACGGGAACCAATCTCGTTGTGTCGAGGGTTCCTGGTACTGCTCCGAGACGTTCAAGATGAAGTTGTGGTGATATGGAAATGAGTGTGACAGGTCATCTAGTGAGGTAGTTGTGGGGAATGTAGATATTATGTCTGCATTAAAAAGACATGATTGAAAGGTTGGGCATGGTGGGACTAATAATTTGAACTGCGTCTATTTCAATACAATGAGTGATTTAGGTAAGGATCAACACGTGGAATTATGCTATTATAGCCACTGGTAACAATTGCATGCGGGTGGCAGCGCCGGCACTCAATGTTCCGCGCTTCAATTGTTTCATAAACGATAAAAAGGTGAGGTGGTTATTAAAGAGGAAAGGGTGGCATTACCAGTTATGGAAGATGCCACAACAGAGCTCGGACAGGACCGACTGGGGGACTCCTCCAATGAGTCTGCATGAGTACAACGGAATTAAACCAAAGCGATGATCACGTCACTGACTCCATTGAAGAGTGGCGGAACTGAGAGGAACAAATTTGCAGAAACGTCAGATCTTTGCAAAAAATGTAAAGGTTGTGTTCGTAGTTCAGTTTAACTTTCAACCTATTGACTGGGACTTTGATACTGTAAAGAAATTGATGGGATAGAATTTGTCAAATCTGTTCAAATGAATGCTGGGTAAGAGGGAGACCTTCAGAAGCGGTATTGAGCGTACACTGCTCCTATATTCCTGTTAGAACAAAATCCAAAGTCCACCAGTCTCACAGCAGCTTGCTCCTCAAGGGGTATATTTACTTTTGTTAGGCAGACGGGCTCTATAACAAACGTGAGGAATAAGCACCATTCAAGAGAACACAAGAGGGAAAACAGCAGGTTTAAAACCTGTCCTGATGTTGCTCTAGCAGAAAACCTGAAGGGGATTTAGGAAGACAGACAGATACACAGAGAGATAGATAGAAAGTAAGATAGATAGATAGATAGACAGATAGACAGATAAATAGTATATAGACAGATAGACGGATAAGTTTATTTTTAATCAAATTCGGGAGGCTAATGTCCAGATCCTTGAAAAGTTGTCCACGCGAACCTTGTGGGAGGCGTCCATTAATTTCTGGGGTCTCGGCTGAGATATTTAAAAGATCCTTAATCGCGGTTAAGATGCCAGGTGACTGTAGAACAGGTATTGTCCTTTTTTTCCTGCTCGGGAAGGGCTCGCAAATTACAGGCCGGTGAGTCTGAAGCCGGTAGTGTGTAAATTATTTCAAGGTGCTCGAAGGGACGGTATATATACGGTAAGTATTTCGATAGACATGGCATTATTGTTGAAATTCAAAGCGGCTTCCTGAGTGGTACGTCATATCTAAGCAACCGTACTAACTTCTTTTCTAGGAGTTACCAGAAAATCCGATGAAGACGTGTCAGCGGATCTCGTTGACTTGGACATCAACAAGGATTTTGACAAAGCCCACATAGGAGGTTAGTCCAGACGGTTCAATCCCTTTCTTTCGGTGGGATGTGGTAAACCGGATTCAACATGACTACGGTAGAAGCCAGAGAGTGAAGTTATATGGTTACCACTCTGAATGGAGGCCTGAAAATAGTGGAGTGCCGCAGTGATCACTGCAGGCTCTGTTGTTAATGCGGACGTGTGGGATGTTGCACACTGGGAGGACTGACCAGCGTGGGACGTACACATGGAATAGTACGGCTCTGAGTAGCGCAGTGAACAAAGGGGTCTGTGAGTACAGATCCATTATTCATTGATAGTGGCGTCTGAGGGAGATCGGGTCGTAAAGCGGGTTTGGGCAGTTAGGCATTGACAAACCAGACCATTTAGTTGAGGATGTAATTCTGAAGTTGAATTGACGTTGACGAGACTCAGTTTGGAGTATTGTGTGGAGTTCTGATCAACTACCTGCACAAAGAGATCACTGAGAGTGAACAAATACAGAGCAAGTTTACAGGGCCTTTGTTGAAGCTTGAAGACCTGATTTATAGGGAATGTTTGAATCGGTTCGGACATTGATTTTGTTTTCCTTATCTTGAGCACAGGAGAATGTGGGGAGATTGCACAGAGGCATACAAATTATGAGAGGTAAATGGAATCAAGCTTTTGTCACTATTTGGGTGAGATTAAAACTGCCGTTCATGGGTTAGGGATGAGAAGTAAAATATTTAAGGGAAACTGATGGGGAGCTCTATTGTACGAATGGGGAGGGTGTGCAACTAGCTGTCAGCGGAACTAGTGGGCGTGGGCTTGAAGTAACATTTAAAAAAAAATGTAACGGTACGGAGGTCGAGGCAGAATTTGACACGGACTGGATGGGTCCAGTTTCTTGTGCTGTGGTGCACTATTTCTGTGACTCCTCTGAAATACTTTGAATGAACATCGAACCCATTGTTTGTCATGCACCGCCAAGAGTTCAGTGTGTTACCCAATGTCACAATGAGTAAAAATAGACCGAAACAAACACTGGTTGTTTGTTCAATGTCCTGTAGCTAATATAACTAAGGTGGCATTAATTGGCTTAAGGGACATTCCTCCTGGTGTATAAGGGCTCACCGAACCACAGTATCTGGGCAAGTTGGCACTTTTCGTACAATTGATCCACGCTTCTGGCAGAAAGTGTGGTACCCAGCAATTTATTATATCGTCTCAATTTACTATCCCGTATTGGCAGCCGTTGGTATTCCAGGTAAGGTCAGGGAAATGTCGAGATGTGCGACAAACTGTAGTTTTTAAATTATGCGCTGCAATTTAGAGCGGACGTGTTTTGCTGTTCAATTCTTGTCATATAAAATCACCCAGGAAATAATGAAAAAAAAAAGACTTTACATCTACTTGTTCAAAATATGATTTGCGTGACTTGATATCTTTATTGTTCTTTTTTTCTTGTTTGTTATAATGTACTGTATCGTAACCTTTTCTGTATAATCATAACATTTTTGTTTTGGATGTAATGAATTTGCCGCTGATATTAAACCTGAGTCTGGTTCATTTTCAAATTCAAAGGGATTGTGTTTGATTCATGATGTCCTCTATCTGGAATAGCTATGGCGGCTGTCCTGTGTATTCAGCCAAAGGGTATGTGCTGTCCTGGTTTCAGTCCATTGGAAACTGATATCTGAAGGGTCAATGGAAGTTCATTAGGGATACAATAGAAATGTAAACTTAATCCAGAGGGAAAAGTGTTCTATGGAAATACCCTGAATTTAGGATAAACGAGAATGTCAATTTTTTCTGGAGAGGTAGAGTTATGCACAACGAAAAAGAGATACTTGATCCAAAGATTCCATGTAAATAAGATGTCGTGCAATGTTTCAGCATTCGCCCCACAACCTTTCAAACGCTTCATAACCATTTACCCTTTCAATTGCCATTTATTATTGGATCTCCTGCAGCCACGTCATCGCACAGCATAATTCACATACTTGCCCTATTTGCATAAAGGTTACCCCTCAAATACCTATTGAACCTTTCCCACTCAATTTATACCCGCGCCGTCAGTATCAGGATTCCACAACCCTGTAAAAATAGACTGGGTGAATTTACACTGTCTCTATCCCTTGTGGTTTTCTGTGCTTCTGTGTGACTAACTCCCATATAGCTGCGTTGCATCGATTAATGTCCGGCTCTGATCAATCTCTCTCTGCCAAGCAGTTTCTAAAATCCTGGAAACATTCTGGTAAATTGTTTCAGAACTAATTCAGTGTGAGCCTTTCCAACTACAAGGTGCCCACAATGCTCTCCGTTCTGTGTGTACAGGCGTAACACAGACGTGTACATTTCCATTCCCATCGAAATTTTTTTGCTCAGTTCCTTCACTGATGAGGCCAATCGATCTTAGCTTCATTACCACCCTGTCCACCTTATGTTCCACTGTCAGTGAATCATGTTCCTGAAATATACACACCTCTATTCTCAAGACTCCAGGGAGCCCTAATGCTCGCTGAGAATCTCCTACCTTTCTTATCTTTTCAAAAGTAAAACCCTCCATGTGTCCCAGTTAAGCTCCTCCATTCCATTCTTTGACCAACTTACTGAAATGATGAAGATAACAACCTGAGGTTTGATAGCCGATTCCGTTCTCCACTACACAATCTATTTTATTGTCGTCTGTAAATTTATTCCCCGGGTTTTCCACATTGTTATCCAAATCTTCTATGTAGATGACACATGACAATTGGCCCGGCAACGATCGCTGAATAAATCACTATTCGCTGACTTGCGATCACAGAAACAAATTTCTACCATGGATTTCTTCTCCCTACCACCAAGGATTACCATGGTGGGACTGACAGCTTTGTGGCAAAGTGTGCGGATGATACGGATGATGGGTGGATAGGTAGGTATTGCTGAGGAAGCAATGCGATTGCAGCAGTGCTTAGACATATTGGAAGAATGGGCACAAAAGTGACAGATGGAATACAGTATTGGTAAATGTACGGTAATGCATTTTGGTTAAATGAGCAATAGTGCGGACTGTTACCTAAATGGGGCGATATGGACTACCGGTTTTACCATGAAAGCAGAGTCACACTAAGCAATCGAGAGACATTAAGAAATTACTGTCTCTTTCTATCTCTTTTTTCAGTTAATTTAGCGGCGATTGTGATCCTCTCTCGCAGAAATTGTGGGCTCTCCAAATGTATCAGTCGCTACCTCGTGGCCATGGCGACCCCAGATCTGATGGTCGTTATCCTTGGTGTTGTATTGCAGAAAATCAATGCTCTCTATCAGTATGCTGATTTTTTGGTGAAACCCCCGCTGTGTGTTGTGGGAACTATTCTGATAATTATAACATTGGATTGTTCCGTTTGGCTGACGGTCGCTTTCACTTTCGTTCGCTACGTCGCGATCTGCCTTCAGAAGCTGCGGACCCGATATTGTACGGAGAGAACAGCGACAGTGGTTATCGTGGCAGTGGCTGTAGGCAGCTGTGTTCAGTCATTTCCATTTTACTTGGCAGGAGAACCAAGGACGTGCATTCCCAAACCCGAGTACTTTCCATCATCCCTGTGGAGAGGTTACGAGTTATTTGACACCATCATGACCCCATTATTACCAATTGGTATAATTCTGCTGTTCAATGTTTTAACTACCAGATCTATTACAGCAGCGAATATCGTTCGCCGTGGATTTCGGAGGATCACTGACAACAAAAGTGATCCAGAGGTTATGAACCGGAGAAAGTCAATGGTTTTGTTGTTCGCTCTATCTGCCAATTTCATATTATTGTGGATAACCAACATTGTACACTCCATGACCTGGAGAGAAGTAAACGTTCATTTCACAGACAAATATTACAAAACGCCTTTATTTATCCTACACGTGTCCGGGGATATGCTGACGCTGCTCAGTTCCTGCACCAACACGTGTATCTATGGACTGACACAAAGGAAATTCAGGGAGGAGCTGAAGAATGCGACAACATATCTGTTTGCACTGAATGGGATGTTCTGTAAATAAAATGTAACTGAAATTATCTCTAATTCACTTTTGCCATAAATACGTAGAATCTTTTTGTATTGCTGTTCAGTGGCGTGCTGATTTCAGCATTCAATCAATACAAAACTCATTTTGTTTTGCATGGAGGCGTGACCAGCAGATTAAGCAGCAACAATGTGACTATTATCTTTGCTCACCACGTGATTATTCATACGCAGAACATCAGATTAAAGTTGAAGATGAAGAACTGAAATTCAGAGCTAAGAATGATGAAGTTCAAATTTCAAAGTAAGTTTATAAAGTAAGTACGCCGATGACATGAGATGTGACAATGAACATGCAAAAGCAGACACAATGTACAAGCCACTGTGTGTCTGTAGAAGATTGTAAACGTTTAAATGCAGAATCTGGGGAAAATTTTATGAATATGCTTACAATACAACCTTGCAATTTGTAGTCTGGAATCCAACCACATTACGTTAGTCTGACGTCTGGTAACTTCTTTTCCATTTCCAATAAGGTCGGGAGTCACAACTGCGCATTTCCCTCCATAGATTCTGCCTGAATTGCTTATCTTTTTGTTGCGTGTATAAAACTTCGGCTGAATCCAAAATGCCTGCTGGACGTCAGGGTCTATTATACATGTGCAGGTATTAATGATGTCTTTTTCACGTGCTAAACTTCTGTGTTGTGACGTCAACATGTATGCTTACTGGGGTTGTGGGGTTTGATTGTGACATCACATTCCCTTCACAAACACATAATAAGGATGGCAGGAATTCATGACCATGTATGAGTTTCAGTCACCTGCAGGATCGCTGCCCAGTGCCTTTCGTTACCCGTGAGATATAATACGTCTTTTCCCCGCGTTTATACAAACTCATTGGGAATATAGTACTGTGTAATTTAGTTTCCTTCCATTAAATCAGAGCTAACTATGTTGTAGTTCCAACTATGTTGTAGCCCAGGATTTTCTGAAACTTTTTATGCCATGCACTCCTACAGAGCGGTCCGTGAATCCCAGAATGGAGCCTCTATTGCAACAGAAAATATTCCTGTTGAATCTTTCATTATGTTCACTAGATTTCAAAGCAGAGCATGTTCCCTTTCACATTTTCGTGAGCAAGGGCCGGAAGCATTCTTCCATTGCCCGTGTGACCGCTGTAGCTTTGCCGCATATCAGATTCAGATTCACATTCAGTTTATTGTCATTTAGAAACCACAAACGCAATGCAGTTAAAAAATGAGACAATGTTCCTCTAGAATGATATCACAAAAGCATATGACAAAACAGACTACACCATAAAATCCACATAACGTTTGGCAATCCCCATTCCAGAGTCCGGAAAGACTGCTGCGTATTAATATCGCGCTACTGTCTTAGCGCGTTCCCCGGCAAGGAGCACTAAATGAACCAGACAAAGCAAGACCAAGAACTAAAGCTACAAGACCTGCACAAAACCACATAGTTACAACGTATAATTTCAACAACTGCGGACCAGAAGAGAACATTGCGCGTATTTCCCCGATCTCTTATTATAATTGAAACTGGTGCCAGTATTGTGTAGCAGCACCTGAAGGAAAACTGTCCTTCAATATCCGAACAAAGTGACCTTCCACAACCAAACAAAGTGTCCTTCCACAACCGAACAAACTGTCCTTCCACATCCGAACAAAGTGACCTTCCACATCCGAACGAACTGTCCTTCCACATCCGAACAAAGTGTCCTTCCATATCCGAACCAAATACTCCGGCGATAAAGACCCCGGACGAATCCTAAAGAAGGGGCTCGATCAGAAACATGGATTGTTCATTCAGCTCCAACATTTTGAGTGAATTTCGCTACATTTCAGTTATATTTGTAATCTCTAATATTTAAGATCTAATCGGCATTAGAATTGTATAATTTTGTTAGCAATCATCTGTATGCAAATACTTATCACTGAGCGTTGCCATTTCAAGCGCATGGCTTTGCGGCTTTCTCTGTACGGGTGTCATTCTCTGGCTCCGGGATGAACTAATTTCCTATCAGTCTACACTTCAGTAGCAGTGTTTTCCTCTTACCGGGGAACTGACCCGGCAGCGCCGACGTCTTTACAGAACACATCCACCTCGCTAATTTAATTGATACCGCAGTCTGTAAGTTCTTCCTGTTCAAGGATAATCCCTTTATATCTGTATTTTCTTTGGGGTTTTGAAGAGTCAGGGCGATAGTTTTCAAAACGTCGCTTTGAATTGAGCAGAAAATATGTTGAATGTTTTCAATTGTCTGCCACTCGTGAACAAGGGGCATTTTGTCTAAAACCTGCTTTTAAATGAATTGCATTGACACCGCATTCTCTGAGAGGCAGATCGTTAGAAATAGCCCGTGCACATTGAAAAAAAAGCTGAAGTTCGAGCTATAGCGAGCTTTTCGGAACTGGCATCGAAAGACTCTGCATGCCGGCAAAGATCAGTCATTACTGAAACGAATGCCAACGTCGGCGTGTGGCGCATTTTAACACACTGCTAGTGCAGTCTTCTTCTGCTCTGCCTGCCTCTCCCTTCCATTCGTAATCACTGATGAAAGCCGGGAGCTTATATATATTTTGGAGAGCACACAGAATATGTGAATGACGTCAAATGAATTGAAAAATTGTCAGCAGAATTTCTGAAATGAAAGACAAATTTAGGTAATAAATGTTGTGTGAGGGAGAACAGGGGTAACAAAATGCTAAACCAGTTGCTTGGCATTTGGACAATAAAGATCAGTGATGGACGTGCCTGATGGAGTTGAGTCCAGGGAAGTGCGGGGGCTGTCCTTGGAGTTCTACTGTAAGTGAAGGTATGCGATCAATGACAGACGGTTAACAGAATTGTCCATTATTGATTTACAGAGTAATCTGTCCGCCGAAATACCGAGCTCACTGACAGTCTGTACGCAAGCTGGCAGGATGTTATAAGCTCATGTGGCATGTTTGCCTCCAGTGGGAAGGCGAGTGAGTGGAACAGTCAGGAATTCATATAAACCTTCGGTAGGATTTCAGTTACAGTTTTGTATTCAATGACAGTTACCGGGAGCATAGGACATAGAATATTACAGCACAATACAGGCCCATCGGCCGACGACGTTGTACCGACCTTTTAATCTACCCTAAGATAAATATAACCATCCGCTACAAAACTGCCTGCTGTTTATATAACCAATGTGCCTAAATAAGAGTTTGTGAATGCCCCCAGTGTATCCGCCTCTATCGGAGGGTTCCATGCACCCACCATTCGCTGTACAACGAGCGTGCCACTCACAAACCCGTATAGACAATAAGACCATAAGACATGGGAGCAGAATCAAGTCATTCAACTCATTGCGTGAACGCTGCCATTCCATCATGGCTGATCCCAGATCCCACTCAACCCCATTCACCTGACTCCTCCCCAAATCCGTTGATGCTCCAACCGATCAGCAATGTTCCGGTCCAACTAAATAAAAATCCTCCACTCTAACGACCACTTAGTCAACTTTCGTATTTCAGACATTGTACATATATATCATATAATCATATATCTCCACAAAGTATTTATCTGAGGTATACACTTATAGGAAAGAGTGAAAAGATAAAACAAGCAAACGGAAAAAAAAAGAACTATGTACAAGTAGGGAGTGATTTTTTGTTGCAACGTATTCATTTATTTATGATAATAAAATCACGCCTATGAGGCATTATGTAGTTAAACCATTTTTCCCAGTATGAATCAAGAATCTCCGGTGACGTCAGCAGCCTACCCTGAACAGACTCTAATTATTTTCCGTAAAGCTACAGGAAGAGTTAACCCTTGGTCTACCAGGTGGCAGGGGAAGAAGTGTGTAGATAAATGCTGCTGTGGCCAAATATCCTGAAATTACTAATATATATATATTTTTAAATCTCTCACTGCCCTGGTTTAACACAGTTTGAAGTGGAAATAAGTCCAACATAAGCAAATATATGCATTTCCTTTAAAACCCCCGTTTTAGGAAAGCGGTAAATTAGTCAAAAATCATATTTGATCCATCCTTGGCTGCTGTAAGATGAATGGAAGAAAAGAACGGTTCTGAAAGAGAGCGGCATTAGCTTCGAAAGTGGAGGTTTGATGAGAGAGAAAAGGACTGTCAGTCCTCTGTGCAAACGTGCTGTCATGTTCGACAGGAGTAGCAAGAGGACAAGAAAGGTAGACAAGGGGAGGAAATGAAGCGTGAGTGAGAGTGAGAGAGAGAGAGAGAGAGAGAGAGAGAGAGAGAGAGAGAGAGAGAGAGAGAGAGAGAGAGAGAGAGTGGGGGGATGGGAGAGAGAGGGACAGAGAGAGAAAGAGGGAGAGAGGGAGAGAGGGAGAGAGAGGGAGAGGGAGAAGAAGACAGAGAGGGAGAGGGAGAGGGAGAGACAGACAGAGAAAAAGGGGCAGAGAGAGAGAGAGAGAGAGAGAGAGAGAGGGAGGGAGGGAGAGAGACAGAGAGAGAAACAGAGACAATAACGAAGGAATTAACTGTCGGCAACTGGGTTCCCTCCAGTACGATGCGGATCAGATCACTGAGTCGTCAATAAATATTCTTTGCGTCGGTCTTTCTGTGGTTTTACACGTGGCTGATTATTATTTTTCATGTCATCCTTATATACTAGTAGATTAACAATCTTCAACATATCTACTTGTGTCTCAATTTCCTGTAAAATCCTGATGCTGTTGAACCAAAAATTAGCAAGAAAAATACAGTGTTTTCCTTACAGTCCATAAGCCTCCCCACATCGCATACAAAGCCCAGGCCGCAGACATACATGTGTGCAATGTGTCGGAGTGATAGGATGCTCTTTAATCCGGACAAAATCAGCATTTTCCTATAAAATTACTTTCTATTTATCGGCAAGCAAACGTGTCGCAGTAACTTTGTACAATTTACCCTCGATTGAAGAGGGTAAATAAGAGGATTGAGAATAAACATCCACCAGTATATGTTAAGTTATATTTACTATATTACTGACACCTTTGGACATCAGAAAAAAATACATCTGACGAAAGCTGTAATTGAAGTAAACACAATATTTTTATTTTCCTGGTGTGTTCAATTATCTGCAGCACTGAAAACAAGCTGAAAACGTACTTTAGGTTCTTTATCCACTTCTACACTTGAAAATGCTCAGAATTTTTTTTTTCTGCAGATGGACCAAATAAAAGTTGTAAAGATCTCCTTTCCTCTGTTAGACTGCAGTTCAGATTTGAGCGAACACTGAACTTCCACCCTCCAGCCCACCGATCAGGGGTCCATGCAGTTATGTTAGTTGGTGTAAGATGGTCGTATGAGTAACTGGTGTTTATCACAGGACCCGGTTATGCGACCATCCACTAACGTCGCATAGATAATCTTTGAAGTGCGCTGATTGTCGCTGGGGTAATCGAGCGCAGGGACGATTTACTGCCGTTTTAGTCAATTGACATTAACGATTAGAATGAGATCGTGTTGCAGTTTCTGGAGGAGATTCTGGAGAGGGAACGATCTTTACCAACGGGACGGGTTACTCTTCAATCAGAGGGGTCTAATGCGCTGGCGGGCAGGTAGGCTGGAATTTTCTGGGGGTTTAACAAAATTGCATTCAGTCGGATAAGATGGAAGGTAAAAGGTGAGAAAAATAGGAATGGGTGAATACTGGACTGAAGGCGTTCTATTTGAATGCACGCAGTATACTGGACATGGTTGAAGAACTCGCAGAGTTTCATGTGAGAATACGAGTATAGGCTGTTGTAAGAATCACTGAATCGTTGTTGAAGGAAGATTATAACTGGGAGCTTAATGTCAATGATATACATTGCAGTAAAAGGCTAGCCAAGAATGGAGAAGGGGCAGTGATGCTCTGTTGGTTAAATGTGAAATTAAATAATTTAAAAGGGGTGATATGGGGTTGCAAGGTGTTGAATCATTGTGGATAGAACAATGAACTGTAAGGATAAAAACCATTATGTGAGTTATATTTACAGACAACCCAAACCAGAATAATGTTTTGGTCTACAAAATATAACATGAAGAAGAAAACGCCTGCCGAAAGGGCAGTATGATAATCGTCATGATGGTTTAAAATATTGCGCAAGACTGGGGAAATCATGCTGATCCTGGACTCCAAGAGACAGAATTTCGGGAATGCCTGCGCGGTGGCTTTTCAGAGCAGCTCGAGGTTGAGCCCACCGGGAGATACTGTGTAACGAGCCGGAATTGATCAGAGGGCTTTGGTGAAAATGATCACGTTGTGATCGAATTCACCCTCAAAAGTGAAAAAATTAAGAGGATGAATCAGAATTACAGTGGAGTAGAGGGAATTACAGAGCCATTAGAGAGGAGTTCGCCAGAATCGATTGGAAATGAACACAGGCAGGCAGGACAGCAGAACAGTCTGTAGTTTCCGAAAGGAATTTCGAAAGCACACAACATATGCTTTCTAAATTGGAGATGTGTTATTAAGGAAGATGATACAACCGTGGCACAGAACACTATACAACCCCAACATCATAGGCATAGAGAAACCATGCAATACAATAAGTATTAGCTGGAAGTTAAATGATTGGGAAATTTTATATGCCAGCAGAAGGCAAAATAAAACTATTGAAAGTTAAAGAAGGAATACCATATAATCCTAGCAAATATGATTAAAGAAGACATCAAAAGTTTATTTGTTCGGATACACAAAGTGTACGAGCGAGGCGAAAGTGGAAAGCAACGATCGAGAGACAGTAATAGGGGATAATAAAATAGTGGACGCACTGAATAAGCATTTTGCATCAATTTTCAAGTCCAGTCAAGTCGTCACTTTTAACTGTCATTTCGACCATAACTGCTACTACAGTCCATTGTAAAACTGAGACAACTTTTTTCAGGACCATGGTGTTACATGACACAGTACAAAATCTGGAGTGAACTACGTAAAAAACAACACAGAAAAAAAAAAACTACACTAGACTACAGACCTACCCAGGACTGCATAAAGTATACAAAACAGTGCAGGCATTACAATAAATGATAAACAAGACAGTAGGGCAGTACGGCATCAGTCCAGGCTCTGAATATTGAGGAGTTTGATAGCTTGGGGGAAGAAACTGTTACATATTCTGGTCGTGAGAGCCCGAATGCTTCGGTGCCTTTTCCCAGATGCCAGGAGGGAGAAGAGTTTGTACGAGGGGTACATGGGGTCCTTCATATTTCTGTTTGCTTTGCGGATGCAGCGTGTAGTGTAAATGTCCGTGATGGCGGGAAGAGAGACCCCGACTATCTTCTCAGCTGATCTCACTATCCGCTGCAGGGTCTTGCCATCCGAGATGATGCAATTTCCGAACCAGGCAGTGATGCAGCTGCTCAGTATATCCAATACAACCTCTGTAGAATCTAATGAGGATGGGGGTTGGGTGGGAGATGGACTTTCCTCAGCCTTCGCAGAAAGTAGAGACGCTGCTGGGCTTTCTTTACTATGGAGCTGATGTTGAGGGACCAGGTGGGATTCTCCGCCCCGTGAACACCCAGACATTTGGTGCTCATAACGATCTCTACCGTTCAGCGGGGAGTGGTCGCTCCGTGCCCTCCTGAAGTCAACAACCATCTTATTTGTTTTGTTCATATTCAGAGACAGGTTGTTGGCTCTGCACCAATCCGTTAGCCGCTGCACCTCCTCTCTGTAAGCTGACTCGTCGTTCTTGATGATGAGACCCACCACGGTCGTGTCATCGGCGAACTTGATGATATGGTTTGAGCTGTGTGTTGCAGCCCAGTCGTGGGTCAGCAGAGTGAACAGCAGTGGACTGACCACAGCCCTGGCGGGGAGTGGGGGGGGGGGGGTAGTGTGTCCTTGGAATTCTCTTCCTCAAAGGAAAAGAAGAAAAAGCAGGAGATTTTTTTTAAAATGTTTAATTCCGCAGAACACAGTCAGTTTCTTGACAGTCAATGGAGTGACGTGTTGCAGGCTGTGCAGGCTTGGGCCGCTGAAATCGGAGTTCAGTTGAGGTCAGAGAATCAGAGAATGGTGGAACAGAACGGAGAGGCCGAATGTCCTGCTACTAATTCAATATGCCAGCAGCAGCCTCCGCCAAATAAGAGTCCCAGTGAGATTAATTTTCAGGGTTTTTCCATCCGTCCCTGATGAAAAACGGTTGATGTATGTATAAATTAAATGCGATGTCAGGCAAATTCTACAGCCAGGAAATGGTCTAAATTTCATGTGATGGCGCTGTGATCCAACAATTCGTTTCCTGTCAGTGAACAATAAACTGAAGCAGAATGACATCTTTGTCTTGCTGTCGACTTTGACGAGTAGTTATCTCTGGAAGATGGTAATCTCGGCACAACCGCTCACGAGTTGCCCATTACCAAAATGTTACAACTGCGGACAGTTAAAGATGGCTTTTAAAAGGACCAACAAAAAATCATTGCAGGTCCAGGCTACAGGGGCACAGTTAAATCTGGAGAAAGGGATGTCCGCTGATCGAAAGAGGACATTATTCCAAATGCATAATATTCCATCAGAGTTGAGAGCGCCCTTCCTTCTGCTGTCTCTGTGTAATAAACCAAGAGCGATCTTTGCCCTGAGCTGTCGCTGGGGTTTATAATCCGACAATAAACTGGTCCCCGGGTGAACAATAATTTCAATATGACGGCACCAACCAAACGGAAACAGGATGCGGGTTATGATTCCCCTCTAGAGGTGGCAAAATTTCGCGCACTTAAATATGAATTCTGGTTCGGACCACAAGTTAGAAAGACTCATTCAAGCAGGGTGAGTCTTTGTGTGGTTTAACAAAAGCGTTGTGGAACAAGGTGCGGCGTTACGTGCTGAATAGACTGAAGTTCAGGTTTATGAGCGTGTTATCAACTGACCATTGCTCAGGGTGTGTTAGGGACATAAAATTCAGATGACTGGATTCGCTGAAACCCGACCCAGGAGTCCTGCATCAGGCAGGAAGATGGACTGTATTCGGCAGTGTAATGATGTTTTAATAAGCACACTTGTAACGGCAGTATTTTAATATTTCTACCCTATCAATATTAATACTGAAATCGCGCGGCTTCACGGATCTGGGTGCTCGATTATTCTGTAAGTGTGTGTGTTTTTAGGTAAGACGAGGAAGCACTGGCAGTGATAGTTATATTAACAAATATTGTGGTAATTCTCACTGACAGCAGATAAAAATAGCAAATTCTACACTCATTGGGCGCTTTACCATGTACCTCCTGTCCCTAATAATGTGGCCACTGAGTGCATGTCCGGGGTCTTCTACTGTTCCCCGTCCATTCCAACGCTGACCACTGCGCTGTATTCGCTGGCATTCGATGACGAAAGGGATTTGATTGCATTCGCTGTTATTTAGATGGAGGTGAGGAGATTTTATCCGCTGGTGGTTACATAAATGAATTAAGCTTTTGCTGGAGACATTGAACATCACGAGGATTCTGAAGAGGAATATCGAGAACATGTTTACTACTATAGGGGTAGCTGAAACAAGTGAAGATAGATGACGTTATTTTTCTGAGGTGGAATTAGTACGTCTTTGAAATTCGCTTCCTCAAAGAAAAAGTGTTTAATGTGTTTAATTCCACAGAACACAGATTATTGACAGGCAAGGGAGTGAAGTGTTGCAAACGGTCACGGGGATCTGTCACTGAGATCACAGTCCTACAGTGATCATAGAGAATGATGGAACAGGACTGACGGGGCGAATGTCCAGTTACTAATTGAATATACCGGACGGCCGAGCTCTCTGCGCTGTGGGAACATCGAGCCATTGGTGGCGCCGTTGGACCCTCGGAGATGCGCAGGCGCGCTGCCGACACCAAGTATTGCCCCCTGTTGTACCGTCCGGGCGGCGCTGAGGAAGGAGCTATTACCGGGTGTGTGTAAATCGGGGGCCGAGTGCGGTGTGAAGGGCCGGGACTGAGAGCCTGACGGCTGGAGGTTGAGTGAACTTGGCCTTTTCTCCTACGACAGATGGAGGATGAGATATGACCTGATAGAGATGTGTAAGATGATGAGAGGCATTGATCGTGTGGATAGTCAGAGGCTTTTTCTCAGGGCTGAAATGGCTAACACGAGAGGACACAGTTTTAACGTGATTGGAAATAGTACCGAGACGATGTCTGGGGTAAGGTTTTTCTACGCAGACAGTGGTGAGTGCGTGGAATGGGCTGCCGGCGCCGGTGGTGGAGGCAGATAAAGTAAGGTGTTCAGGAGAATTTTGGATAAGTACCTGGAGCTTGGAAGAATAGAGGGTTGATGGGTAACTCAGACAAATTTCTAAAGTAAGTATATGTTTGGGACAGCACTGTGGCCGATGGGCCTGTGCACTATGCTGTAGGTTCTCTACGTTTCTCTGCTTCTGTGTTCTCAGTTCATCCCATGTAGTCAATACTCACAGCATCCTTTCCTCCCACTATCATGCTGCAGTATTTACTATGCTGTACGCTTTAATCCGGACAGATTCAGCATTTTTCTGTAAAGTGACTTTGTATTTATCGCCAAGCAAACGTGTCGCTGTAACTTTGTACAATTTACCCTCGATTGAAGATCACACAGAAATAAACATCCATCAGTACACGTTATATTTACAAGTTATATTTACTATATTATTGACACCTTTGGACATCGGACAAAAAGTACAGCTGACCAAATCTGTAATTGAAGTAAACACGATATTTTTATGTTTTCCCGTTGTGTTCCATTATCTGCACCACTGAAAACAAGATGAAAACGTACTTTCGGCTCTTTATCCACTTCTCCACTGGAAAATGCCCAGAATTATATTTTTTTCTGCAGATGGACCAAATAAAAGTTGTAAAGATCTCCTTTCCTCCGCTAGATTGCAGGTCACATTTGAGCAAACATGGTTAGCAAACCTGCTTAGCACACTTCCACTCTCCACCCCACCGATCAGGGGTACATGCAGCTATGTGAGCTGGTGGAAGATGGTCGTATGAGCAGCTGGTGTTTATCACAGGACCCGGTTATGCGACCATCCACTAACGTTGGACAAATAGCCAAGAATGGAGAAGGGGCAGTGTTGCTCTGTTGGTTAAATGTGAAATTAAATCATTTAAAAGAGGTGATATGGGGTTGCAAGGTGTTGAATCATTGTGGATAGAACAACGAACTGTAATGATAAAAACCATTATGTGAGTTATATTTACAGACAAACCAAACCAGAATACGGATTTGGTCTACACAATATAACATGAGATAGAAAATGTCTGCCGAAAGGGCAGTATGGTAATTGTCATGATGGTTTAAAATATTCCGCAAGACTGGGGAAATCACGTTGATCCTCAACTCCGAGACAGAATTTTTAGAATGCCTACGCCGTGGCTTTTCAGAGCAGCTCGATGTTGAGCCCACCGGGAGATACTGTGTAACGAGCCGGAATTGATCAGAGGGCTTTGGTGAAAATGATCACGATATGATCGGATTCACCCTCAAATTTGAAAAGAAAGGATGCATAAAAACTACAGTGGAGTAGAAGGAATTACAGAGACATTAGAGAGAGTTCGCCAGAATCGTTTTGGAAAAGAAGCAAGGCAGGCATGACGGCAGAACAAAACTGGCTGTAGTTTCCGAAAGGAATTTCAAAAGCACACGATATATACTGTCTAAAGAGGAGATATGTTATAAAGGAAGATGATACACTGTGGCGCAGAACACTGCTCAACGCTAACATCATAGGCATAGAGCAGGAATGCAGTACAAGTATTAGCGGGAAGTTAAATGATTGGGGAATTTTATATGCCAGCAGAACGCAAAATGCAACCCATTAAAAAGTTAAAGAAGGAATGCAATATAATACTGGCCAATATGATTAAAGATGATACCAAAAGTTCTTTTTTTCAGATACACAACATGTACTAGAGAAGAGAAATTGGAAAGCAATGATCGAGAGACAGTAATGGGGGATAATAAAATGGTGGACGCACTGAATAAGCATTTTGCATCAATTTTCAAGTCATGTCAAGTCAAGTCACTTTTAACTGTCATTTTGACCATAACCGCTGGTACAGTAAATAGTAAAAATGAGACAACGTTTTTCAGGACCATGGTGTTACATGATACAGTACAAAAACTACACTAAACTACGTTAAAAAAAACAACACAGAAAAAAAACTACACTAGACTACATACCTACCCAGGACTGCAAAACGTGCACAAAACAGTGCAGGCATTACAATAAATGATAAACAAGACAATAGGGCAGTATGGTTTTAGTCCAGACTCTGGGTATTGAGGAGTCTGATAGCTTGGGGGAAGAAACTGTTACATAGTCTGGTCGTGAGAGCCCGAATGCTTCGGAGCCTTTTCCCAGACGGCAGGAGGGAGAAGAGATTGTATGAGGGGTGCGTTGGCTGCTTCATAATGCTGTTTGCTTTGCGGATGCAGCGTGTGGTGTGAATTTCCGTGATGGCGGGAAGAGAAACCCCGATGATCTTTGCAGCTGACCTCACGATCCGCTGCAGGGTCTTACGGTCCGAAATGGTGCAATTTCCGAACCAGGCAGTGATGCGGCTGCTCAGGATGCTCTCAGTACAACCCCTGTAGAATGTGATGAGGATGGGGGTGGGGTGGCAGGCGGACTTTTCTCAGCCTTCGTAGAAAGTAGAAACGCTGCTGAGCTTTCTTTGCTATGGAGCTGGTGTTGAAGGACCAGGTGAGATTCTCCGTCAGGTGAACACCATGAAATTCGGCGGTCTTTACGACCTCTACCGAAGAGCTGTTGGTGTTCAGCGGGGAGTGGTCGCTGCGTGCCCTCCTGAAGTCGACAACCTTTTTTTTTATTTTGTTCACATTCAGGAACAGGTTATTGGCTCTGCACCAGTCCGTTAGCTGCTGCATCTCCTCTCTGTAAGCTGACTCGTCATTCTTGCTGATGAGACCCACCACGGTCGTGTCATCAGCGAACTTGATTATGTAATTCGAGCTGTGTGTTGCAGCACAGTCGTGGGTCAGGAGAGTGAACAACAGTGGACTGAGCACACAGACCTGGGGGGGGGGCGTGTTCAGTTTGATGGTTTTGCGGATGCTGCTCCCGATCCGGACCGACTGAGGTCTCCCAGTCAGGGAGTCTAGGATCCAGTTGCAGAGGGAGGTGTCGGATGAAATGGATGAATGTCGGAATTTTTACTGTATTCGCGGGTATTAGATAAAGGTTGGGAGACGATGGCATTCGCTGCTATTTAGATCAATGAGAGGAGACTTTATCCGCTTGTTTATATAAATGAGTCGACAGCTTGCTAGTAATATGTAACATGACGAGACATCTTGACAGCAATGTGGACAATATGTTTGCTGTTGTATGGGAAACTCAAACAGGGGAAGATAGACGAGATTATGTTTACGAAGGGGAATAGTGTGTCTTTGGAATTCTCTTCCTCAAAGGAAAAAAAGAAAGAGCAGGAGTTTTTTTTATGTTTAATTCCGCAGAACACAGTCAGTTTCTTGACAGGCAAGGGAGTGACGTGGGTCAGGCGGTGCAGGCTTGGGCCGCTGAAATCAGAGTTCAGTTGAGATCCGAGAATCAGAGAATGGTGGAACAGAACGGAGAGGCCGAATGTCCTGCTACTAATCCAAAATGCCAGCAGCAGCCTCCGCCAAGTAAGAGTCCCAGTGAGATTAATGTTCAGAGTTTTTCCATCCGTCACTGATAAGAAAACGTTTGATGTAGGTGTAAATTAAATGCGATGTCAGGCAAATTCAGCAACCGGGAAATGGTCTAAATTTCATATGATGGCGCTTAAATCCAGCAATTCGTTTCCAGTCAGAGAACAATAAACTGAAGGAGAAGGGCATCCTTGTCTTACTGTCGACTTTGACGAGTAGTTATCTCTGTAAGATGGTAACCTTGGCATAGCCGCTTCCGAGTTGCCCATTACCAAAATGTTACAACTGCGGAGAACTGTTAAAGATGGCTTTTAAAAGGACCAACAAAAAATCATTGCAGGTCCAGGCTACAGGGGCACAGTTAAATCTGGAGAAAGGGATGTCCGCTGATCGAAAGAGGACATTATTCCAAATGCATAATATTCCATCAGAGTTGAGAGCGCCCTTCCTTCTGTTGTCTCTGTGTAATAAACCAAGAGCGATCTTTGCCCTGAGCTGTCGCTGGGGTTTATAATCCGACAATAAACTGGTCACCGGGTGAACAATAATTTCAATATGACGGCACCAACCAAACGGAAACAGGATGCGGGTTATGATTCCCCTCTAAAGGTGGCAAAATTTCGCGCACTGAAGTATTAATTCTGGTTCGGACCACAAGTTAGAAAGACTCATTCAAGTAAGGTGAGTCTTTGTGTGGTTTAACACAAGCGTTGTGGAACAAGGTGCGGCGTTACGTGCTGAATAGACTGAAGTTCAGGTTTATGAGCGTGTTATCAACTGACCATTGCTCAGGGTGTGTTAGGGACATAAAATTCAGATGACTGGATTCGCTGAAACCAGACCCAGGAGTCCTGCATCAGGCAGGAAGATGGACTGTATTCGGCAGTGTAATGATGTTTTAATAAGCACACTTGTAACGGCAGTATTTTAATATTTCTACCATATCAATATTAATACTGAAATCGCGCGGCTTCACGGATCTGGGTGCTCGATTATTCTGTAAGTGTGTGTGTTTTTAGGTAAGACGAGGAAGCACTGGCAGTGATAGTTATATTAACAAATATTGTGGTAATTCTCACTGACAGCAGATAAAAATAGCAAATTCTACACTCATTGGGCGCTTTACCATGTACCTCCTGTCCCCAATAATGTGGCCACTGAGTGCATGTCCGGGGTCTTCTACTGTTCCCCGTCCATTCCAACGCTGACCACTGCGCTGTATTCGCTGGCATTCGATGACGACGGGGATTTGATTGCATTCGCTGCTATTTAGATGGAGGTGAGGAGATTTTATCCGCTGGTGGTTACATAAATGAAATAAGCTTTTGCTGGAGACATTGAACATCACGAGGATTCTGAAGAGGAATATCGAGAACATGTTTGCTACTATAGGGGTAGCTGAAACAAGTGAAGATAGATGAGGTTATTTTTCTGAGGTGGAATTAGTACGTCTTTGAAATTCGCTTCCTCAAAGAAAAAGTGTTTAATGTGTTTAATTCCGCAGAACACAGATTATTGACAGGCAAGGGAGTGAAGTGTTGCAAACGGTCGCGGGGATGTGTCACTGAGATCACAATCCTACAGTGATCATAGAGAATGACGGAACAGGACTGACGGGGCGAATGTCCAGTTACTAATTGAATATACCGGACGGCCGAGCTCTCTGCGCTGTGGGAACATCGAGCCATTGGTGGCGCCGTTGGACCCTCGGAGATGCGCAGGCGCGCTGCCGACACCAAGTATTGCTCCCTGTTGTACCGTCCGGGCGGCGCTGAGGAAGGAGCTATTACCGGGTGTGTGTAAATCGGGGGCCGAGTGCGGTGTGAAGGGCCGGGACTGAGAGCCTGACGGCTGGAGGTTGAGTGAACTTGGCCTTTTCTCCTACGACAGATGGAGGATGAGATATGACCTGATAGAGATGTGTAAGATGATGAGAGGCATTGATCGTGTGGATAGTCAGAGGCTTTTTCTCAGGGCTGAAATGGCTAACACGAGAGGACACAGTTTTAACGTGATTGGAAATAGTACCGAGTCGATGTCTGGGGTAAGGTTTTTGTACGCAGACAGTGGTGAGTGCGTGGAATGGGCTGCCGGCGCCGGTGGTGGAGGCGGATAAAGTAAGGTGTTCAGGAGAATTTTGGATAAGTACCTGGAGCTTGGAAGAATAGAGGGTTGATGGGTAACTCAGGCAAATTTCTAAAGTATGTACATGTTTGGGACAGCACTGTGGCCGAAGGGCCTGTGCACTATGCTGTAGGTTCTCTACGCTTCTCTGCTTCTGTGTTCTCAGTTCATCTCATGCAGTCAATACTCACAGCATCCTTTCCTCCCACTATCATGCTGCTGTGTTTACTATGCTGTAGGTTCTCTACGTTTCTCTGGTTCTGTGTTCTCAGTTCATCCCATGCATTCAATGCTCACAGCTTCCTTTCCTCCCACTATCATGCTGTTACATTTGCTCCCGAGGCCTTTGACTCTACGCTGAGAGGCGGTGAACACAGAGCGATAAAAAAATGTGCAACTCTTCTTGCAGCTCTAGTGGGCCGTTACCCTGGAAACGGAGGAAGCAGCTCACCAAAAATAACCGAAAAGGGAATTAACAAACCTAACATCGTACGCTATGAGTTTCATTATGACAAAGGTTAACACTGCAGCCATTTTGGAATGAAGAATCTAAAACTGTATAGTCTGCCTTTAACGTTCTGCATTCACTTAATTCTCTAGTAGTCTGGCTAACAAAAATGATCAATAGTTAGCGATCAATAATGTACTAATCTCTGCCAGAAATATACCCAGTGACAACCTCATTCAGCATCTGTTGCAAAAGACTCCACAGATCGGCGACTCTTTGGCTGAAGAAGTTTCTCTCATCTCAGTTTTAAAGGGAAGCTTGCTTATTCCGAGGCTGTCCTCTCAGACCCCAGACTCTCCGTCTGATGGAAATATCCTCCCCATGTCCACTATTTCCTGGCTGTTCAGCATTCTGTAGGTTTAAATATGATCCCGTCCTCCTCTCTACTTCTGAACTCCTTAGAGTACAGGCCCAGAGTCATCAAATGCTTGTCCGACAGAAACGCTCTCATTCCTGAGAGTACTCCTGTGAACCACGTGAGCAACAGTTCTACTGAACACGGAATGTGGTACCAGGACAATATACAGGGGAAAAGTTGCGGTTTCTTTACTGTTCCACCAAGTATCAGCAAACATGCGCTTGTGCATACGTCCATTTCCAGAGGAACAAGCTTAGTGATTTGGGTTCATAATCGTTCATCAGAATGGCTTCAAATATTTTCCATTTTTGGTGCAGGTTTCCAGCATCCTGAGATTCCGCCGAATTTCCATCGATTGACAGACAGGTGACAGTGGCGGGGGGCGGGGAGGAATTTCCAAACACAGATTGAACACCAAACTCACGGGTCTATTTCTACTGTTGCAAACACGGAACAGTCCATTCCCACAATTTCTAACTGTAAGGGATGGGATGGTAACATATCCTCTCCTCAGAAAAGTAGTCATTACTTCCAAAGGAATTCCAGAAACAAACATCTGAACCCAGGACAGAAATACTCGTTCAACACCTCATAAACCTGGGCAGGTTGAGCCCCGGGTCCATTGTAGTTGGATCTAAAACTGTGTTATCTCAGGACCCAACCTCACAGTGTCACACTGCTGAATCTGACACTCTCCGACCCCCGAATCCTCAGACATCGTCCTCACATCTCACAGCGAGTGGTGTAATCAGAAATCTCCCCACAACCAATGCCCAGCACCCCAAGCCTTTTGATTCACTGTGAAGGGAGGAACATCCAGCCCCCATCTGTGAAGTACTGACCTGGGCCAAATCCCCGATACTGACAGATCTAAATGCCGAGTGTTTCCCAGGATTACAGCTCAGTCAGGACTCCTTGGTGCTAGTAATATGCTGCAGTGTCCCGGCCATTCAGAGTTCAAACACCAACACTCCGACATCAACCTGCGTCTGAACGGGAACCTGATGAACCTCTGACTGGGCCAGATAGCGGGCTGGAAAACCTGGGCGCGGGGCACCAGCAGGCGGGTATAACGTTTCACATTGTCTCCACCAGCTAAGCTGAACACATTTTATCATTATCCTATTGTTAAATGAGATCTTGCCCAGAACAATTGACCACCACATTTCCTGAGTCTAACAGGAATAAAACGCGTTTAAAAATAAAATTGAAAGTAAAGTGCTGGAAACTCGGTACATCAGATTGGATGTGTGTAAAGAGAAACTGTGGAAGACCCGGTATCAGAACTGGGAAGGTCCAAGATGCTGCCAGATCCGCTGAACGTTTCCAGCATTTTCTCTTTTTTTTACTTTAAATGATGCACAACTATTAACTGATAACAAGTTATTTATAACGGCCTGAACAAAGTAGCGCAAATGTAATACATTAGATTTCTCTTCAATCCAATTCCGGGAGAATGCAGTCAATGCACACAACTTCCTCCCCACCCCACTATCAATCTGCTATCTCTGCTGCCCAGCCTCCTTCCGACAAGGACTAACACGGCGGACATTTGGCAACGTTGAAGCTAAAGTCGGAATGGCTGTCTTTACCCTACCTGGTGCTGTATTCAATAAATCTTCTCCTAGTTCCAGGTAACAAACACATATTTCAGAATGAGTGAGCCTCAGAGTGAGGGAAAATACGTCACAACGAAGACAACGGTAGAAGAGAGGCTGTTAATAGATAATCATTGGTGGGATACCGGCTGGACAGAGCTTGGACAAGATGGTTGATATATATCGTTGGTGGTGGGATACAGACTGGACAGAGGTTGGACAAGATAGTTGATATAAATCATTGAGGTGATGGGATACAGACTGGACAGAGGTTGGACAAGATAGTTGATATAAATCATTGAGGTGATGGGATACAGACTGGGCAAAGGTTGGACAAGATGGTTGATATATATCATTGGGGTGGAGGGATTCAGACTGGACAGACTTTGAACAAGACGATTGATATATATCTTTGATTTGGTGGGATACAGGTTGTACAGCGAATTTCCCACATGGGGAGGAAATCCTAGTTTTGTGCTGAGGTACCGTTTCCCAGGAGGTAGCAGCTTCTCTGTAGGTTGCTTTATTGTTATTTGACATTCGGCCCATCCGTCTACTATCGTCAGCAAATCTGATCAGCTGCTTGGAGGTGTGGGTGGCGACACAATCATGGGTATACAGAGGGTAAATGAGGGGGCCAAGGAGACAACCCTGTGGGGTATGTGTGCTGAACGTCAGAGAGACAGAGGTGAGAGAGCCCACTCTTACCACCTGCCAGCGATCTGACGGGAAGTCCAGGATTCAGCTACACAAAGCAGGGTGAAACCCGAGGTCTTTGAGCTTTTTGTCGATACTTCACGCCTTCGTATGGCTACTGCTCTGCCCATGACTGCAAGGAACGGCAGAGAACATCAGAGAAACAAGCCTGGACTCTTCCTAAATTTCCCCCTGAATCTGAAAAGCAGACCGTGCACTCAAAATTACCCACAACCCGGGATATTATTGCTGCAAACCAACGGACGGGTTCCTGTGATTATCAGCCAAAAGAGTAATAAAATGGACTCGAAATCACAATGTAACTCGACTTGCCCCTGCACCATATGTCTATCTGCACTGCACTTGCTCTGCAGTCATAATGCGTTGTTACAGTTAATGTTTGGTCATATATCAGCTCAATGTACTGTTGTAATGTATCGATCTGTGTGGATGGTACGTCAGCAAGATTTTCTCTGTATCTCAGTACGTAATTAGAATAAACCAATTCCCCATTTTAATTGTGTGGAAATATTAGACAGACTGACCTTCTGCTTCGGAAATTCAGAGGGAAACTTAACTGAACTGTTGGCATTTCTGAAGAACACAAATAATTAGAAAATGTTTCAACCTTGCATTATCTGCTGTAAACGAGATCAGGTGACGGGTGGAGGGTCTCCCGTCTGAACCGGTGACTCTGCTCCTCGCCCCCTACACGCTGCCCGACCCATCCGCCGCATTACCCACATTATTCCATATTGACACCAGATACGTGTTTAGTTTTTCCCGCCTGATCTTTCAAGTCCCTTTCCCTCCACCTTCAGGTCACAGTTTCACGCGCTCCATTCCGATTCCGGTCCGACGCAGTTTTCAGACCCAAACCTGAAATTTCCAGCTTTCATTTAAAACAGTCCATGTTTATAAACACTAATTTCTATTCACATTTCTCCGGCCTCGCTGGACAGCAACACTGAAACATCAGTGAGAAACTGCAGGAGGTGGGCATTCAGCCCCTCTAACCATCAACAAGATGGCGCCTCTTCTCCCATCTCAGCCACATGTTTCTGTCCGATCCTTATTTCCTCGATCCCTTCGGTCTCCATACATCTGCCGGCCGCGGTTTTATGTGAGGACGATCACCGAGTCTTCACCGCCATCTGTGGAGGGGATTTTCAGACATTCACCACCCTCGGAGTGGAGACATTTCCCCTCATCGCAGTCCCGGACATTCCACCCCCTTTTTCAGAGACTGGGATCCCTGGTTCAACCGGTAATGATGTTGTGCATTTCAATGAGTTCACCTCTCAGTCCTCGATTCTCCAAATCACATTGGGTTATCACATTTGATCTTTCTTCATATGATGACCCCACCACTCCAGGGATCAGTCTGGTGAATCTTCATTGCACTCTCTATAACAAATACTCTCTAACCTCTCTTGATTCTCTATGGAATTAATTTCCATCTTCTGCAGCCCCGTGTTTCCCCAACCACTCTCCGCCCACCCCTCCCTGTCACTATTTCCACCTTCCCACCTTCCCCCTTCACCTGGATCCACCTCTCACGCCCCAGCTCTTGCCCCATCCCCACCCCTCACCACTTTTCTCTGACTATTTCCCGTCCACTCTCAGTCCAGAGGGAGGGTCTCGGCCCGAAATGTTGACGGTCCATTTCCCTCCACAGATGCTACCCGACCCACTGAGTTCCTCCGGCAGTTTGTTCTTTGCTCTATATAAACCTTGTGTTAGTATGGGGAGCGGGATTTTACACCATATTCCAGGTACAATCTCAAGAAAGTACAAGTAATTGTCACTTTGCCCGAACCATTGGCCCCGCTTGCAGATCAATTCAATTCAATTCCTCTGTTGACTGCTGGGGGGTGGGGAGCAGGGAGGGGGTCTTTGGCAAGTGATTAGTAGTTCAGCCGTTGAACCGAAAAAGCTGTTGCACAGCGTGCGTGTTTGACGTAAGGCACGGTGCTCGAGACAGCGGATGCAGATACTGTGAGATCATGCGTGACATCTGGCGCGTGGGGGGCTGCTCTGTGACGTCAGGTGAGGGGGAGCGCTTCTATTTAAAAGCACCTTTCGTTTCGTACGATTTGGTACAGCATAACTTAATTAGGGTTTCATGTCTGAATCCCCTGTTGTGTGATGTGAAGTCCTTTCTATTTGTCTGGCTATTCGTGGAGGGTGGGCAGCGTGGTGTTTGTCTCGAGTTGAGTCACAAATCCACAAATGTTTCTGGGCAACACACAAAATTTTGGAGGAACACAGCGGTCCTGCTGAAGGGTCTCCGCCCGAAACGTCCACTGTATATCTTCCGTAGATGCTGCCCGGCCTGCTGAGTTCCTCCAGCATTTGTGTGCGTTCCTTGGATTTCCAGCATCTGCAGTTTTTCTCTTGTGTGTGAAATGTTTCAGGGGAGGACTTTCGGGACTTTCCGGTTTGGGATGGCTTCAGTCAGTGCAGTGTCTTGGTGTCTAGTACTTTAATAAACAACTGTTTTTTTCTTTTTTAAAAAAAAAATAATACGAATCAGAATTTCCAGCGGGGTCCACACACAGTGTATTAGTCAACAGAAGTCCTCTATTCCCTGCAGTCTTTATCTCCTGGTGAACTCAACACCCTGACAGTGTGGACCACAGATACCCCTTCCTCAGAGTCAGGGAATCATTCTGACAACTGATCGCTGAGAGGAATTATATTTGTTGGTCATTAAATTTCGCTCGGACATGGAATGGATATGGTGTTCAGGGTGTCTCAGTGAAAGAGCCGGACGGCTGAGCTCTCTGCGCTGTGGGAACATCGAGCCTCGGAGATGCGCAGGCGCGCTGCCGACACCAAGTATTGCCCCCTGTTGTACCGTCCGGGCGGCGCTGAGGAAGGAGCTATTACCGGTTTGTGTAAATCGGGGGCCGATTGCGGTGTGAGGGGCCGGGACTGTGCTCTGCTCTGTGCCTGTCCCGCTGCCCCGGTTTTAGCATTGCGATGGAGACCGGGCTGTGGGATCAGTTAGTTGTGGATCCCCAAGGGGTTTGGGGTAAAGGGGATCTGTCTGTGTGTCGGTAGAGGTTATGGGTGGACGTGTGTGAGTGGGGTGAGTAGTTGGAATGGTGTGTCGTCGTAGGCGGGTTGGGGTCTGTTGGGTGAAGGTGGGATGATAGGAAACTTCGTGACAAACTAAGTTGTAAACAAGGGAGGATCTGGTGAATTGGGTCAGCCAGCTCAGCTCGCGGGTCCTTCCAGGAAACATCAATACTCTCTTCATAATAATTACAGGAACTGTCCAACCTTGCTATTAAGATTGTGTTTGTTCCTGAGCCTCAGAGTCTGGGAACAGCTGTCACCGTCATGAACAGCGAGTGCAGATTGAAAATGGGGTCACTGACCTCTGCATCAAAGAATGACAGCCTCCTGTGAGATATCAATGTCCTTAGAGTGGATTCTGATCTGGTGGCATATCGGGAGTCTGAAAGGGAAAGGGAGTAGGCAAAGGGCTAAAGAGAGAGTTTTAATAGGGGAACATGTTTAGGGGTAAAGGGGTACAGAAGCTGTCTGATAAATTGTTTTAATTCCTTTATATAATCTCACAGACGGTGACTGAGGAAGAAGCTTGTTGACGGAGGATGCCCGGAGGTGAGCAGGTCAGAAACAGAATCAGAAATTGAATTGAATGGAGTTCAGTTATTACATCCTTCTCATACATGAGAAGTAAAAATCATCTAAATGTGAAATGTGCAAATATAGTAATTTATAATAGCTTAAAACAAATATAATAGTCAATGTCATCTAGAGTGTTCTCAAATCAGCGTGAGTTCATCAGTCTCATGTCCCAGTGGAAGAAACTGTCCCAGAGCCTGTAGGTCCTGGCTTTTATGCTTCCCGGATGCAGCAACCCGGGTTTAGGCAGTCGTCTCAAGTGAGGAGTTGGTCTGCAGCAACACAAACTAAATGCTGGTAGAACGCAGGCAGCATCGATAGGAAGAAGTACAGTCGACGTTTCGGGCTTCGTCAGGTTCAGCATGGTAATATTCTGTGGAAAGGTAGATCACGCGGCATCCAGGGAGAGCTGGCTAACTGGATGCACAGTTGTCTTGATAGCAGGAAGCAGGGAGTGATGGTGGGAGGCTGTTTATTGGACTCGAGGCCCGAATCTAGTGGTATCCCCCGGGGATACACTCATTGATCTCTTTATTTATTGCTATTTAATTATATTTGCATTGCTGCAGTTTGTTGTCTTCTGTGCTCTACTTGATGTTTCATTGATCCTTGTACAGTTACTATTCTATAGATCTGCTGAGTCTGCCCGCATGAAGAAGAATTTCAGGGTTGTATGTGGTGAAATGTATGTACTCTGAAAATGAAATTGACTTTGCACACTGCAACTTGTCATCTCTACCAATAATTTGGTTGAGAGTGTACAGGCAATGGATAGTGAATTTGCAGCAAGTAACTTCAAACAATTACTGTTTTTGAAAGATACTCAGTATAAACACTCCCCTCCATTTCTCGCTCCTCACGACCACACCCTCCCCTTAATGTCTTCCCTCTCTGCCCCGTCTTCTCTCTCAACCCCGCAATGGGCAGACGTTCAGGGTGAAAGAAACATAGAAAACCTACAGCACAATGCTGGCCCTTCGGCCCGCAAATAAGTGCCGAACATGTCCCTACCTTAGAAATTACTAGGCTAATAGCCCTCTATTTTCCAAAGCTCCATGTACCTATCCAAATGTCTCTTAAAAGACTCTATCGTATCTGCTGCCGCCACCGTTGTCGGCAGCCCATTCCATGCACTCACCACTCTCTGAGTAAAAAACATAACCCTGACACCTCCTCTGTACCTACGACACAACACCTTAAATCCGTGTCCTCTTGTGGCAACCATTTCAGCCCTGGGAAAAAGCCTCTGACTATCCACACGATCAATACCTCTCAACATCTCTTTCAGGTCACCTCTCATGCCTCCCTCGCTCCAAGGAGTAAAGGCGGAGTTCACACAACCTATTGGCATAAGGCATGCTCCCTAATCCAGGCAACATCCTTGTAAATCTACTCTGCACCCTTTCTATGGCTTCCACATCCTTCCTGTAGTGAGGTGACCAGAACTGAGCACTGTACTCCAAGTGGGGTCTGACCAGGGTCCGAAATAGCTGAAACATTTCCTCTCGGCACCTAAATTCAATTCCAGTATTTATGAAGGCCAATACACCGTACGCCTTCTTAACCACAGAGTCAACCTGCGCAGCTGTTTTGAGTGTCCTATGGACTCGGATTCGAAGATCCCTCTGATTCTCCCCACTGCCCAGATTCTGACAATTAATATTATACTCAGTCATTTTATTTGACCTACCAAAATGAACCACGTCGCACTTATCTGGGTTGAGCTCCATCTGTCACTTCTCAACCCAGTTTTGCATCCTATCATCGTCCCGCTGTATCCTCTTACAGCCCTCCACACTATCCACAACACCCCCAACCATTGTGTCATCAGCAAGTTTACTAACTCACCCCTCCACTTCTTCATTCAGGCCATTTACAAAAGTCACGAAGAGTAAGGGCCCCAGAACAGATCCCTGAGGCACTCCGGTGCTGACCGTCCTCCATGCAGAATATGACCCGTCTACAACCACTCTTTGCCTTCGGCGGGCAAGCCACGTCTGGACCCACAAAGCAACGTCCCCTGGATCCCATGCCTCCTTACTTTCTCAATAAGCCTTGCATGGGGTACCTTATCAAATGCCTTGCTAAAATCCATATACACTACATCTACTGCTGTTCCTTCATCAACGTGTTTATTCACATCCTCAGAAAATTCAATCAGGCTAGTAAGGCACGACCTGCCCTTGACAAAGCCATGCTGACTATTAGTAATCATATTATACCTCTCCAAATGTTCATAAATCGTGCCCCCCAGGATATTCTCCATCAACTTACCAAATAATGAGATAAGACTCAATGGTCTATAATTTCCTGGGCTTTCTCTACTCCCTTTCTTGAATAAAGGAACAACACCCGCAACTCTCCAATGATCTGGAACCTCTTCCGTCTCCATGGATGATGCAAAGATCATCGCCAGAGGCTCAGTAATCTCTCCCCTCACCTCACAAAGAAGACTGGGGTACATCTCATCCGGTCCCAGGAAAGTATCTAACTCGATGTTTTCCAAAAGCCGCAGCACATCCTTTTTCTTAAAATCAACATGCTCAAGCTTTTCAGTCTGGTACAAATCATCACTACAAACACCAAGATCCTTTTCCTTAGTGAATACTGAAGTAAAGGACCTCTTTCATTAAGGACCTCTGCTATTTCCTCCGGTTCCATACATACTTCCCCACTGTCACACTTGATATTTCAGGGTGGAAGGTGAAATATTCTTGGGGAACCTGAAGGGGAATTCTTCACTCAGAAGTTCGTGAGACTGTGGAATGAGCTGCCAGTGGAAGTGGTATATGTGGGTTCGATTGAGACACTGAAGAGAAATTTGGGTAAGGACATGGATGGGAGGTTTATGCAGGTAGTTGACAGTAAAAACAAAAACGGGTCGGTATTGACTAGAAGGGTCGAACGGCCTGTTTCAGTGTTGCTGGGCTCTGTGGCTCTAATAATATTCTGAACTGTAATTTCCCCAGTCATTGCTTTGCTGCTAATGACTGAACCCGGTAATTTACGGAATTGGTGAAGAGGCTGCTCAGTGACTCTTCCTGTGCTCAGTGTTACTGGGACGTCCCATCACTGAGCAGATATTGTCTTCTCCATTCTCTTTCACTAAGTCTGTCACTCAACACTTTCCATATTTACAGGAAATCACAGAACTCACAGAGAAAGAAACCGCAACAGAGGATTCCTCGCATTTCCTCAAACCTGGTGATGGGGAAAGGCTGCCAGTCCCAGGGAGTGATGTGGGAATCCTTTGTGGAAATGAGCAATAAGTTAGCAAAGATGGACAAAATGCTGAAAGTAGTTCTGAAGTTCGGTACGGTAATACAACACACAGAATTGGAAATCACATTGAAACATCGTGGGTGTAAGAAAGTACGTCAACAAAGTTCGGCCCATAATGTTGTGCTGAACCATCGAAATTAGCAACCAAATGGCCATTAAACTGAATCTTTGTGGCAGCATAATATCCACCTCTGTCCATTTTCCTCACATTTATGCGCCTGTCTTTCTTTCTTTAAATATATTTATTAATTTTAAACAAATAAATGAAACATGAATACAGAGAGTCTGAGAGTACATAATTAATAGGTTAAAATACAAATACAAATAGATAATAATCCTTATATAATAACCTCCCAAACTCATAGTAATTACGAAAAATGGAGTGAGTAAATAAAAAAAAAACAGAATAGGAAGAAACCTAACCAACATGGGCCATTGCATTATGTCAAATATACACAGTAGCGTCAATAACTCCGCACCTCAATCCAAATAATTAAGGATAATAAAAGTAAGGTTCAGGGGAAGTCAGTTTAGCTCATATGAAAATGTTGAATAAATGGTCTCCAAGTTTCTTCAAATTTAACTGGGGTCAAAATAACGCTTCTAATTTTTTCTACGCTCAAACAAGAAATAGTTTGAGAAAACCACTGAAATATAGTTGGAGAATTAATTTCCTTCCAGTTCAATAGGATAGATCATCTAGCCATTATTGTGACAAATGCAATCATCCGCCAGGCTGAGGGGGATAAACAACTATTATCCACCACTGGTAAACCGAAAATTGCAGTAATAGTTTGCCATTTGATACTCAGAACTGTTGAAATAGGACCAAAAACATCTTTCCAATAATTTTGCAAGCAAGGGCAAGACCAAGACATGTGGGTCAATGAAGCAACTTCAGAATGACATCTGTCACAGGTTGGATTAACACAAGAATATAATCGAGCAAGTTTATCCTTGGACATGTGAGCCCTATGTACAACCTTAAGTTGTATATAGGGCATATTTAGCACAAATAGAGGAAGAATTGACTAATTGAATAATGTTCTCTCACTGCTCAGTGGGCATAAGAAAATGAAGTTCTTTTTCTCATTCCTTCTTAATTTTTTCTGATACTTCTGGCTGTATTTTCATGCTCATATTATATATGGTGGCTACGAAATCCTTCTCACAAGGATTCAGAGCTAAAAAAAAGTGGTTAAGGTAAATTATATTTATTAGATAGCTGTTCAAAGGACAGAAAACTATTATCTAAAAATGGATCACGAAAACATGTTATACCTTTTATTTTCCATAAGACAAAGGCTTGATCCATAGAAGAGGGCCAAAAAATAAAGTTAGAGATGATAGTGCTTGATAGGACAAAATTATTCAAGCTAAAAAATTTACGACATTGGAACCATATTCGCAATGTATGTTTAACTATAGGATTAGTTATTTGTTTATTCAATTTAGATAAATAAAAGGGAAGTAAAAATCCTAAAATTGAAAACAATGAATAATCTTGTACAGATTTGCATTCCAAATTTACCCATTGTGGGCAAGATGCTATAATCGATTGTTGTGTCCAAATATTAAATATCGAATATTAACTGCCCAATAGTAACATCTTAGATTTGGCAAAGCCAAACCACCCTCCTTCTTAGGCTTCTGTAAATATTTTTTGCTTAGTCTAGGATTTTTATTCTGCCGCACATACGAGGATATTTTGGAGTCAATAACATCAGAAAAGATTTAGGAAAAAAATTGGTAATGGTTGGAATAAATATAAAACATTGGGTAATAATATCATCTTAATATCATTAATTCGACCAACCAATGACAAAGATAATGGGAGCCACCTACTAACAAGTTGCTTAATTTGGGGAATTAAAGGTAAAAAAATTAACTTTAAATGAATTCTAATGTTTCTTGGTAATTTTAATGCCTGTTATGAAGGATGAACAGTTCGGATGGGCAGCAGGGTGCAGTGTTATCCATGGCCCCCGCCCCCGGGAGAATCACAAACCGTTACTGTTGCTATGCTGCTCATGACAGAGTGAGCTGGAAAAGAAAACATGCAAGAACATCTGCTACAGATAAGAGAGTGGAGAGAGACTTGTTGATTCACCGTATTATGACTTCTGAGAGGGTTATTTATCTTGTACCATTCTGTTCATTAACATTCCTCAGTGGACAGCCGGAGTGGGCTGGTTTGATGGACACAGCCATTCAAAATTGATTGACAACTGAGACCCCGTGAGTAGGGATAAAAGTCAGGGCTGGTGAGACACCCTTCAGACGCACCAGGAGACACACTAGTGGACACTGTTTGAGAGTTGGAACCGACGGGAAGGTGTGGGGCATCGGAGTCTGAACCAGGAGCTCGGTCAGTTAAATTCACAGTGTTATCGCAGGGCCGGCAGGGACTTGTGTGTGTGTCCACTCATGGCATAGTGATGAGTCCACCACAGAAGAACGGTCTAACTGACTGACAGAGGGGTCATAACTGAATGGCCACAACGATACGACGGATCAAGAACGCAAAGGATGGTTTGCCTGACTGTAGCTGGTACATCTCGCTCGCTCTCTCTCTCTCTCTACTCTCCAACGATTACAATGCAACAACCAAATCTACCTCAGCACGTATGAACTGAACTGAACTTTATACTTTACGATGTCAATTCATTATCCCCTAGACATCGATAGAGCTTGTTTATTATTGCTTATTATTATTCCCACACTTTTAGGTTTATTACTGCTAACGTGTATTATCTATATATTTGCATTATTAGTATTGATTTGCTTATTTTACTAATAAATACTTTTGAATATAGTACCACCAGACTCCAACAGATTCTTCTTTCTCTGCTGGTCAGACTCCCAGCTACGGGGTACGTAACAAACCCAAATAATTAAAATGATCTGTGACAACTTTAAATGGTAAATGTTTATAAATTGGAACTTGCATATTTAAAGGTAATAATTCACTCATATTAAAATTCAGTTTGTAACCAGAAAAACTACTAAACTGAGCAAGCAAGGACGAAATAACCGGAATGGATCTCTCAGGGTCAGATATGTGTAGTAACAACTCATCAGCATATAATGATAACTTATACGTCCCTTCCCCACGAGTAATACCCGAAATATTAGGTAATTCACGAATGGCTATAGCTAAAGGTTCCAAAATAATGTCAAATAGTAAGGGACTTAATGGACAGCCTTGCCGTGTACCATGGAATAACCGAAAAAAAGGAGATCTTTGATTATTGGTAAAGACCGAAGCCAAGGATTTATAGTATGTTATTTTAATCCATGATATAAATTTCGAACTAAAATTAAAATGCTGCAACGTATTAAATAAAACTGGCCATTCAACTCTATCAAACGCTTTTTATCATCTAAGTAAATAACACATTCTGGTATTTTGGATGAAGGAGTATAAATAATGTTAATTAATTTTCAGATATTAAAAGATGACTAACGGTTTTTAATAAATCCAGTATGATCTTCAGGGATAATTCGAGGTAATATGTTTTCTAATCTAGTGGCCAAAACTTTGCTAAAAATCTTAGAGTCCCTATTCAGCAAGGATATGGGCTGATAGGGTACACGTTCAGTGGGGTCTTTATCTTTTTTTAAGAATTAAGGAGATAGAGGCATCATAAAAAGATGTGGGAATTTACATAAAATTAACACATCTTTAAAAATTTTACAAAGCCAAGGGGAAAGTATAGAGAAAACGGATTTTAAAAAATTCTGCAGTATAACCATCCGGACCAGGGGTTTCCATGAATTCATTGAAAAAATCGCCTCTTTTATTTAGATTTCCGTTATAGGTGTATCTAGAAATACATTATATTCTGTTGTTAATTTGGGGATATTCAATTTTCTTAAAAAATCATCCATTATAGAAAAATCCTCAACAAATTCTGATTGATATTAAGAATTGTAAAAATCTTGAAAGGCTTTATTTATCTCTTTATGATCAATCGACATTGTGTCATCTCGTTTACGAATCTTAGTAATTTGTCGTTTAACTGAAGCAGTTTTCAATTTATTAGCCAAAAGTTTACCAGATTTATCTCCATGTACATAGAACTGGGTTCCAGATTTAATTAACTGATTTTCAATCGAAGAGGATAATAACAAACTATGCTCCATCTGAAGTTCAACTCTTTCTTTATAAAGTTCGTTGCTGGGGGTCACTGAAGAAATCTTATCAATTGCTTTAATTTGCTTGGGTGGGCTTAGATCTATCTAACGAAGGGTTTAAGCAGCAGTTACCCCACCCATCATCAGCATGTACTGATTCAAATTAGGAAAGGATGTAAATAGACACTTAAAAATTCAGGGCAGTCAGTGTTTGGAGCATAAACGTCAACTAAAGCAACTTTTTGATTAAAAAGTAAACTAGTAATAAGCAAAAACCTACCTTGTGGGTCCGAAATTGTTTCATAGTGTATAAAGGAGGTTGAAGAATCTATAAAAATGGAAACGCCTCTTACTTTGGCTTGGGAATTCGAGTGATACAGTTTTTCCTTCCAAAACCTGAAAAAAACGTTCACGATCCATTTCCTCACATGGGTCTCTTGGACAAAGACAATATTAGCATTCAGTCGGTGGAATACTTTGAATATTTTTTCCGTTTGACGGATGATTTAAACAACTAGTATTCCAGGAATCAAAATAAATAATCTTATCCATATTGCCAATATGTATTACAATTAACACATAAGGTTAAAAAAAAAGATGATCTCATGAATCCGGAAGAGGGAAGTTAGTTCAAGGAGGAACCGGAAGTTCTGACATTGCAACCATTTTTGTAGTTTCGAGTCAGCCCATGAAATTTAACTAAGCGTGAAGCAAGCAAAAAGAAAGATCCCCCTCCCTCCACCCTCAAAACCCCAGGAAAAAAAGCCAAAAAGAGGCAGGCAGGCAATCTAATACTAAATTCATCCCCATGTCTCAAGACGGCAACTCAAACACGAAAGTAAAAAAAAGACACAAACCACCCATATTTTAGGAAAGGGTTAGTATAACAAAGATTAAACTATAAAATTATAATTTTATATATATATAAAGGATTTAAACAAAGGGAAAAATTTAAAACGTTAAAACCCATAAATGAATAATATTGTATTAGTGTTTTAAAAGAAAGTCCTTAAACTCATTCAGACACATCAAAACGTATGTGACGTATCCCAGCACTAAGGTCTTTGGGGAAAAGAAACGGCATCTTAGAAAAGTTTTTTTTATTATAAAATAACCTTAATATTTAAACGTCAAAAGTATAAAAAATGTACATAAACTTAAAAAAAAAACCTAATGAGTTACTTTCAGAACTAACAGAATAATAATATTAAAGGAACGAACTCAGGATAAACCAAAAAAACGCACCTTTACCGTTGGTAAGAAATACACTGTTAACCATCACGTAAAAAATCATCAAATTATAAAAGATCCAGATCTATAGACTAGTTATTACATTAGTCAACCCGTAGTAAAAAAAAAGTACTATTCTTTAAGGAATCTTTGAGCATCCGCTGGAGATTTGAACAGCCGATAGGTCCCATCATTGAGGGTAACTCTCCATTGTACAGGAAATAACAGCGCTTGCTTGTAGCCGTCCTGATGAATTTCCGACATAACCGATTTAAAAGCCATTCTTGCCCTTAAAACTTCGGGACTATAGTCTTCCAGAATAGGAAATTTGAAATCATTAAAACTGATCATACCCTTTTTCCGGGCAGCCCGAATCAAACGTTCTTTGGTATGAGGGTAATGAATCCGGAGTATCCCTGGTCGTGGTTTCGTACCTGAAGCTGGTTGAAAACGGGAAATGCGATGCGCACGGTCCATTATTGGAGGGGTATCCAGTACTTCTGAGCCGAACACATCCATTAAAAATTTGGAGAAAAATACAGTGAGATCACCGTTCGCAAAATTTTCCCGAAGCCCAATGATCCGGAGATTTTGTCTGCGAGAGCGGTTTTCAAGATCAGTGATTTTAGATTTATAACGATCCAGCAGTTGGGAAGTCGAAGCTGGCTGTTATTGCAGTTTCAATTTTGCCATCTTTCTGGCGAGCGGCATCTTTAAGAACTAAAATTCTTGCTTCTTGTTGTTGTGAATCCAGTGTAAGAGATTGAAGCTTTGCATCGACTGTCTTTAAAATTTCATCGAACGTAGAAAGCTTTGAGGTTAATTTATTCTCCAGTTTTTCAAGTCTCTCGTCCATATGTTGAGCAATTGCTTCCAGAGTTAACGGTTCTCTCGTCTGTTTCGATTCCTTTTGTTTAGACATTTCAACTGGTTGAAAATGATTCAAACAGATGAAAAATATTTTATAAGTATGAACCCCTTTAGAATAGGTATAAACTGGTCAATTAGGGGGTGCTTGCAGGTAGAAAAAAGTAAACGGATTGGAGCGAAGCCTAAAACTGTTTCACTCCATAAGCGCCATCTTGAGACTCCGCGAGAATCAGCTTCTCGTGTTGCATGTTAAAAACCTGAATAAATCAGTTTTCATGGAGTCCCGGCATTTTGGGGATGGGTTTGCTGGGCGTGCTGTGGAGCTTTGGCGATAGTATCGCTTCCCTGAAATATGAACCATATTCAGATTTAATTAGAAAGTGAATGTGGGTCATCTGTACATGATTTAATAAAAGCAATTTGAAAAGGAATAAATTGTGTGCTTATTTATTAGTTTTCATAGAAGGTACTCAAATATTTAGGCGTTGATCTCTGACTCCTGTAAGGGCTAATTTCCGTAACAAGGCATATCGCGGGGTAACATCGAATATAATGTCTACAGGATCTGGAATAGAAGATCGCCTTCTATTGCTGAGGGGTGGCTAGTCAATTGAGGAGGTTCTGGTACAGCTGAGTGGCACTGCCGATCACGAAATAAGCTAAAATAACACAGGATCTTTTGAAAGGTTATGTAACGCCTTTCCAAAATTTGTATTCTTCTACAAATTATTGAGAAAGAATATTTTCTATTCTCAATATCTGCTGAAATTTTTGGAGGCTGTTGTGCAGTATTCGAAATGTTTTTGCCCCTTTTTTTCGCTGTTTTGGATGATACCGCTTGACAGATCGGAAAATATGGAATAAGGATGTTATTGACCGTAGCTATCTGTTGCTTTATGGAGATCCAATGTCGGATGCAAATCGTCTGGTCTCTTTAACATTGAAATGACGCTTGTCCTAATTCAATACTGTGTTCCATCCGGCACATTCCAAACATTCATACATTCTATTCCTACCTCGAGCTAATTCTTATCAGATACGAATGAGACACTTTCAGTTACCAGCATCGGGATGTTTTAAATGATAATTTTTATTTTATTACCAAACTAAAAGCGCGGATCTTCAACAAAACATTGCCTGTTGTAAGACGTGTGCGAGCTGGAACTGAGTTCTGCTCATGGGAGAAAGCCTTAGGAGATCTGACATTTCTCTTATCAATTTCCGGATAAGCGTCCAAGGAGACAGTATCAACGTTTTCAACTCTGCCCTGAAGTTAGTTTGTGTCGCTGCATAAATACACGTGTTTGTACAAGAACTCATGTTCACGAGCAGAGTCCCGGTTTGAGCAGCGATATATCGGGCAGAGTAATAGTCGCGATCAAAATACATGTTTAGGCTGGCGAAAAAATTGGTCACTGCCAATGGCAGCCAAAATAGTATAAAGCTGCCCGATACACAGAACAGTAATATGATGCCCTTTTTCCTGTTCTCCATTTCCGGGTCACGTTCAATCTTACTCTATGGGTTCGGAAGCCACGCCGGGATTTGCTGGTCACTAAGATATGCCTGGCAGTCATCCCATTACATAGAAGTATTAAACCAAATGCGCACAGCAGGTTTTGAAAGGTTTTGAATCTGCTGAGCGCGACGAACATTGGAGAGTTGAAGATGTCCAATTTCGGGCGGACACCTCACGAAATATTTCCAATTATTCGTTGAGGCTGAAATGCAAACAAGAAGGGTATATTCTCCAAGCAAAGCACCGCCAGTATTACTGCTGCCAGGATTCTGGCTATCTTCACTCTGCAGTATTTTGTTTTAAACTTTTGACAACATATGGCAACATATCGATCACAGGTGAAGGCCACCGTGTACCACCGTGATATTTCCAGAGTGACCGCCAGCACGTAGATCGTGGCTTTAAGGACTTCCGTATAATGCAGAAATGAACTGGACAGACGGAATATTAAAATCTCATAGACAAGGACATTGATGAGAATGACCGATAGATCTGACACAGCCATCATCGTCATGTAGGCAGAGATGCATTTGGAAAGACCGCATTTTCCCCGGGACAGAATAATAATTGTTAACAAATTAGCTGCAACAGAAAGAAACACCAGCAGATAAAGACATCACTGAAGGAGGAAAAGAGGGGAATCTTACAACTTATTTCTGAAATACGTTCGGATGTATTTCTGTTTAGTCAGGTGGTCTGAGAGTGAGCATTGGCACTTCGCAGTGTGATCTTCACCAGCTGGAAACGGGCTGAGAAACAGCCCGTGTAATGTACTGGGAGCCTGGGTAATGTGCCGCCCTGCAGGAGGGTAAACCAGGTTACCATTGTATGGTGAATGGTAGGCTGTGAGGTGATCCGCATAAAAGAAACGGAGCTGTAAATACAGATCCATCATTCATTTAAAGTAAAACACTGGGTAAACCGGGCGGCACAGAGATCATTTTGTACATCGGCCATCACAAATCAGGACTCTGAGCACTGGGGCTGAGTTATTGAGTTGAAGTTGTACAATACGTAATTGAAACCGAATTCGTAGTATTGTTTACAATTCTACTCACCTTCGTATGGAAGTTATATCGGGAATTATATCAAAATTCGCAACAGACTTTACCTCCTGAGAGAAACACTACTGCTATTTCAGCGATGGCGTCCCTCCGTTCCCTTTGCACCGGACGTGAGGAGACGCCCACCTGTGTCCAGAGGAAAGTCTCCTCACCGGCCGTGTGGACACGGAACGATACAGCGACTATTGAGCATCTTGTATAATGGACACATTGCGGCGCATCTTCTGATCATACTTCATAAAAAATAACAGTGTCTTGCAGAAGGCCAATAGCTGTTAGACACTGTATTAATACGACTTACCGGGTAAACCAAACACCGCTAGAACAGGGTAACAAACGTCTTTCACCTGTAGGATCGCCGGTCGATTCATGTTCGATTCCTTGAATTATCTCCCGTTGTGCAGTTCACATCAGCGTGTGACTCGGACCACGATACCCTGCTAATTTATAGGGAACACGAATTCTCCGTCACGGTTAAGCGGGTTGTGCAATGAATGACGTTACTTACAGCCGATGAAAAAACAAGGGTTGATGTTCCGCTCCTGTTCCCCAGCTGATGGACTGAGCAGCTGGATCATGAAGCTCCTTCATTCACATTCCACAACAGAGCACCCCCCCCCCCGAGGGAGTGATGTCAGCGCTCCCCTAGCCCGCGGAGAGCATCGCTCCAGGAGGGTCCTTTCGTTGTCCCACAGTAACTCAGTGAAGAGGTCCCGCTCCGTTTCGTAACTGCACTTGTTACACAGCGTTCTGCTGATTCCCACTGACTATAACATTACTGATGCTGCGCTTCACTTTACTTTTCACATAATAATTCTTCAATAACTTTTCCCATCATGGGTCCAGTCTAATATCAACCCGTTAGTCTCTGTCTAACCTTACAGGCTGTGATTCCTTCCTGAATGTGACGTCATTGAAACCAAACAATTGATGCAGCATCCCGGCAATGGGGTAGTGACGCGACTCTAACGTCACTGATGATATATTCTGTTATAGCTGGTGGAGAGTCACTGTTATATATGATATGGTTACTCCAAACAAGCAGATATAAATCACCTCCATCAGCACTGAAAATGCTGATATTTAAGCGTTTAGAGCCGCCTGTGCCTCCACATTACTTCGGTGTGGGGACCGAAGCCGCTTATTCCCATGAAACTTCTCAGACTCCGCCGGAGAGATTACAAAGCTGCACCTTCACTGGGCAATCGACATTACCAATGAAATACAAGAGGTTGCCAGGGCGATTTTGCTTCCGTTGGCAGAGATTAGTATGACCCGAGTATTCGCTACGATATTCAGAGTTTGAAAAGCCATGTGGAAGATTGTCTTACACCTTTCATCTACAAAGTATATGGGTGATAAGGAACTTCCTACATCATGCACTGTTGGAGGTAGTGAGACACTGAATGCTGTTTTTTTGTTATGATCTCATACATTATTATATACAAAGTTACCGGCTCAGTGCAGGGACCGGGGATTAATGTGCTTGAGCGGAGCGATGTCGGCGCCTCAGAAGGAGTCAGACTACAAGTTTGAGCGGTGATGCACATTGAACACTATCAGTGATCCCCACTCCTGAGAAGTACATTTTGTAAATTAGATTAATTCGCGCAGTGTGGTGATGAACCACAGAGTGTATGTGCGCTGGCGGGTATGTAATACGAAACGAGAGTACGCCAGCAACCAGGCAGATCGGCCACTGTTCGTGAGATAATTTCGACAGGTCATCAATGTACACACGTGTATGTCGGAGTACATCGGAATTAGGTCGATGATGTATGATATTCTGTCTGCCTTCGGAGCTGAGGTAAGTCAAATGTCAGGTCCATCTCACTGGCGGGGTTATTTACATTAAGTAATTCTCTACAAACACATCGTGTAAATCAGCACGATCGCCAATTTGAGCATCAGCCACCCTCAATGTGCTTCATCATTCCAATAGATTCAAAGTCTGTTGCAACTGCGAAGACATCAAATTTCAGGAAGTATCGGCGTTACAGGGAAGATACCAGCATGCATTGTGGACTGGCTGACGGACAGGAGGTAGCAGTGGCTGGCTGCCAGTGATTAGTGGTGTTCCTCAGAGGTCAGTATTGGAAACGCTACTTTTCCAACTTCTGTCAATGATTTGGATAATGGAATTGATGGCTTTGTGGCAAGATTTTCAGATGATACAATGATAGCAGGAGGAGTAGGTACTGCCAGGGAAGCAATGCGATTACAGCAGAATTTAGACAAATTGCAAGAGTGGGCAAAAATGTGGCTGCTGGAATACAGTGTGGAGAAAAGAATGGTAATCATTTTTGTAAAAGGAACAATAGTGTGGACTGTTATCAAAATGGATAAAAATTCAAACTTCAGGATGCAGATGAACGTAGAAGTCCCCATGCAAGACTTGCAGAAGGTTAAGCTACGGGCTGAGTTTGTGGTAAAGAAGGGAAATGCAATGCCAGCATTTACTTCAGGTGGAACATGATAAAAAAGCAAGGAGATAATGCTGAGCCTTTATGAGTCAGTTGTCAGGCCGCACAGAGTGACGTCATCAGCTATGAGCCCCAGATCTCAGAAAGGATCCGTTGTTATTGGAGAGAGTCAAGAGAACATTCACGAGAATGATCCCTGGAAGGACTGGGTTGGCATATGCAGAGCGTTCGGCAGTTTGGGTCTGTATTCACTGGAATTTAGAAGCATACACGGGGATCTCACTGAAACCTAACGAATTTTGAAAGGACGAGATAGGGTGGATGTGGAGGGGATGTTTCCTATAGTGGGGGCACCCAGACGAGGACATATCCTCAAAATTGATGGATCACCTTTTGGAACAGAAGCAAATGGGATTTTCTTTAACTAGGGAGTAGCGCGTCTGTGAGAGCTCTGCCACAGACTGAGGTGGAAGCCAAGTCCGTGGGTGTATTTAAGGAGGAAGTTCATCGTTTCCTAATGTGAACAGGGCATCGAAGGATGTGGTGAGAAGGCAGGTTTATAGAGTTGTGTGGGATCCGGGGTCAGCCACGATGAAATGGCGAAGCAGACACGATGGGCTGAAGGGCCTAATTATGCTGATGGTCTTATGGTCTAAAGATCGCGTCAGAGTGAATTATCGAAATTGTTCAACACTCAAGTTCAATATAAAGCTGAAGTTCAGATATACTCGTATTGTTCTGTACGCATGTATGCAGCTAAACGAACCAGGGACCAAGGTGCAAATCACAGAACATATATCACGTACAGCACGTAAAATAATATTAACGCAATAATACAATATTAACAGGTAGAATATGCTGTAGTTATGAAAGTTGACATAAAGTGCATATACGACATGTAGTTTGCTACGGATAAACCCCTGCAGCAGCGGACAGAACAAACCAGGCCGACTCAGAGAAACGTTTCAGACTAAAGTAATTTATTTATACGCGATATCACGGAGAGTCTCTTTACCGAAGAGCCGTGCTTGGGGACTTTGTTTGTCTGGCAGACCCGCTTCATTATATAGACACAGAGTACGTGACCAAAAGCACTTAACAGGAACATTGCTTGACTTTGAACTTAGGGGTAAACAACGTGATTTTGATCTCAGAACTTGATTGCAACAAACGAGAGCTTTACGTAGATGCGGGGCCGCAGCATCTTTCTTGGAATGACTTCAGTGAATTCCAAGACCTGCAAGAAATTTAGATACATTTTAAGAGCATTCAAAAGCGATTAGGTTAACCCCTACATATCCAAAGAGTCTTAAATTCTTCCACAATTCCCTCGTTGTTGATGCTTTCAGATCAACACTCCTCATGAGGTATTTCCTCGTCTTCCTCACAGGTGGCTCAGATCCCTCCGGAAAGGGTATTTCGCTTAATGCGCATTTCCCTCATCATCTGGTGTATCATAGGCTCTTTTCATTAACTGGTCACAATACAATCACAATGCTCCAAATACACAGCACCCTAAAACACATATTATTACCACTATAACTATACCATGGGTAATCCAGCTTGCCCAGTCAGAAAACCATCCCTCTATTATTTCCCACCATTTCGTTTCTGAAACAAAATAATTAAACTGTTTCCCGATCTTCCTAATCTCCTTAATCTTTCCCCTGATGTGTTGATTGAGGTCAGTTATGTTTTCTGAGGCATCGGGAATAAAAGTACAACATTCCTGTCCTACCGCGGCGCTTGTCCCGCCTTTTTCGGCTCAGGCCAAGTCCAGGGCATTTCTATTTTGCAAGGCTACCATTCTAAGGGCAACTACCTCTGTTGTTAGGTCTTTCAGTTGCGTCTGCAGGTCAGTGAGGGGCATCGGCCAATTTCTCTACAACGGTTGCCATATTAATAATTACTCGCGAATTTCGGGCCACACCGTATGAGGGAAATGCTATCAACCAAAGCCTTTCACTTACACTTATCCCTCGCTTACTTCGCCTTCAAAAAAGGATTTTGCGATATATCTTCCATAGGATGCATGGAGGGCAGTATATAGACCAGATTACTGCAGCCCGTCCAAATTCCTGCGGACACATTCCCACTTCCGCCTGACGGCCCTGGGTGCCAAGGATAAGCTCTTTCCCCACATCCCCAGTAAGTCGCAATAGGAGTGTGCCGAGCAGGACCCATCCTCCGTTCGGTACAAGTACTATTACCCAAAAATGTCCCATTTCCCCCGCCGTATTACAATGTCAAATCCCATTTACAGTTTTCTGTGCATTTACTAACTCGAAGGAGGACATCCCTTTTCCCTCCGTCGGGGTAAGGAGGTACCATCAACTGAAACAGGTACATCCACAATCCCCTTCACTGTCATCACTGCCAATCTCTCGTTCTAAAGCTGGAACAGGATGTGGTAAATAGGTTCACACGTTGCACAGAGAGCATTTCGTTTCCGCTCATGGGGACCCCTTCCCGGGACATTCACTGGGCGACATGCGGATGTATCTGAACACACACCCATAAAAACATCTGGCTTGTCAGCTTCATGCTTTCTTGTATTTTTACACACACCCAACAGAGTCCAACTCTTCACCGCAAAGACTGGCATAAGTGTGACATAAAAACAAAGATGTATTTCCGGACAAGGCCACACTGACTCCCCGCATTATCAGTCCCCATAAAAACATCTGACTAGTCAGCTTCAAGCTTTCTTGTCTTCCAACTCCTGGTGCGGTTTGCACCTCGTTGCATAAATCCATTCTCCTTTTCCTTCAATCTTCACCGCGGTACGGGTCCGCTTTTTCTGGCGGACCGAGGGTAGGTGTTCAGCGAAAGCAGGTTCTCCCAGTGGCCACACATTTTAATTCCACGTCCCATTCCCATTCTGATATGTCTATCCGTGGCCTGCTCTGCTGTCAAGATGAATCCACACTCAGGTTGGAGGAATAACACCTTATATACCGGTTCGGTAGCCTCCAACCAGATGGTACGAACATTGACTTCTCTAACTTCTGTTAATGCCACTCCTCCCCTTCTTACCCCATCCCTGACATATTTAGCTGTTGTTGTTGTTTTTTTTTCTCTCTCTCTTTGCTCATCACTCTGCCTGTTTTCCATCTGCCTCTGGTGCTCCCACTCCCCCCCCCCCCCACTTTCTTACTCAGGAGGCCTCCCGTCCCTTGATCCTTTCCCTTCTTCAGCACTGTATCACTTTTGCTAATCACCTTTCCAGCTCTTAGCTTCATCCCAGCCCTTCCGGTCTTCTCTTATCATTTCGCATTTCCCCCTCCCCCCACTACTTTCAAATCTCAGTATCTTTCCTTTCAGTTAGTCCTGACGAAGGGTCTCTGCCCGAGACATCGACAGTGCCTCTCCCTATAGATGCTCCTTGGCCTGCTGTGTTCCACAAGCATCTTGTGTGTGACTGTCAATATACTACCCATCTGTTCCGTAACGTCCAAAGGCGAGGTGTTATTTTCCAACTGGACTCCACTGATACCCCAGGATACATTTTCACTGATCACTTTTCAGTGGCATATATTTCAAACATTTCACTTCCACCGTAGGGATCCCGGAGTAAAACATCACTGGTAATTACGTTGCCGAAATGCTAAACAATATAATTGTGGCCGGTTTGATACAGGTGATAAAGTTATGAGTGTAACTGGAGAAAGATCGGGAGTTATTTCGGAGTAACTCTACACGGGCTGCGCGTTGAATCAGGGGCGGAGCGTACTCCGAGATAAGTATTAATTCCTGACGTTGACGTTACGGATGAACCTCCACGGCCAGTTACTGACCCTTATGCAGGCGCGGCATATTTCGCCCACGTTTTAATTTTACATGGAATCACAACCACTTCAATATATTGAAATGGACCGTGATCCCAACTCTGTACCGATATGAGATCTCCCACCATCACCTCGTCTCAAAACTAAAAAGTACCCAGTTTTCCTGTTCTACATTACCGTCATTATATAGGAAGATTTTTACCACACTTTTCGACATTCCCGCAGAACTACGATGTCAGAGTTGTGAGACCCGCAGGTGGTCGATGAGAGAACTTTCCCTGGGCACAGACGGAACAAGCCGAGACATAAGAACGGTTGTTCCCCTCCGTGGGCGGCCACCATAAGTGCTTCCTCAGGAGAGCCAGGGTCCGATCACTCCCGGGGTGTCAGGTGAACCGGGATGTGTGCCCCCATTGGAGAACCTGAGGCCCGATGGAGACCGTCACGTACAGGCGATCGCCGGGTCCGTTACCAGGGTCCGATCACTCCCAGGGTGGCAGGTGAACCAGGATGTGTGCCCGCATTGGAGAACCTGAGAACTGACGGAGACAGGCACGTACAGGCGATCGCCGGGTCCGTTACCAGGGTCCGATCACTCCCGGGGTGGCAGGTGAACCGGGATGTGTGCCCCCATTGGTGAACCTGAGACCTGACGGAGACCGGCACGTACAGGCGATCGCCGGGTCCGTTACCAGGGTCCGATCACTCCCAGGGTGGCAGGTGAACCGGGATGTGTGACCCCATTGGAGAACCTGAGACCTGACGGAGACAGGCACGTACAGGCGATCGCCGGGTCCGTTACCAGGGTCCGATCACTCCCAGGGTGGCAGGTGAACCGGGATGTGTGCCCGCATTGGAGAACCTGAGACCTGACGGAGACAGGCACGTACGGGCGATCGCCGGGTCCGTTACCAGGGCCCGATCACTCCCGGGGTGTCAGGTGAACCGGGATGTGTGCCCGCATTGGAGAACCTGAGACCTGACGGAGACGGGCACGTACAGGCGATCGCCGGGTCCGTTACCAGGGCCCGATTACTCCCGGGGTAGCAGGTGAACCGGGATGTGTGCCCCCATTGGAGAACCTGAGGCCTGACGGAGACGGGCACGTACGGGCGATCGCCGGGTCCGTTACCAGGGTCCGATCACTCCCTGGGTGGCAGGTGAACCGGGATGTGTGCCCCCATTGGAGAACCTGAGACCTGACGGAGACGGGCACGTACGGGCGATCGCCGGGTCCGTTACCAGGGTCCGATCACTCCCGGGGTGGCAGGTGAACCGGGATGTGTGCCCCCATTGGTGAACCTGAGACATGACGGAGACAGGCACGTACAGGCGATCGCCGGGTCCGTTACCAGGGTCCGATCACTCCCGGGGTGGCAGGTGAACCGGGGTGTGTGCCCCCATTGGAGAACCTGAGACCTGACGGAGACAGGCACGTACAGGCGATCGCCGGGTCCGTTACCAGGGTCCGATCACTCCCGGGGTGCCAGGTGAACCGGGATGTGTGCCCCCATTGGTGAACCTGAGGCCTGACGGAGACAGGCACGTACGGGCGATCGCCGGGTCCGTTACCAGGGTCCGATCACTCCCGGGGTGGCAGGTGAACCGGGATGTGTGCCCGCATTGGAGAACCTGAGACCTGACGGAGACAGGCACGTACAGGCGATCGCCGGGTCCATTGCCAGGGGCCGATTCGTCCCGCTGGGCTTCATTTACCTTAGCTTGGATCTCCCAAGTGAGGGTGGCCACACTCAGGATGGTGGGAGGATCGTCTCGGGAATGGAGGTGATATCCGTGGAGTCATGCTGGCGGGAAAGCGCGACCGACTTCCCGTCCTTGGATCCTGGAAGGTACATGAGGGTAAACTTGAACCGCCCAAAAAACAATGGCCAACGGGCCTGGCGGGATTTCAATCGCTTGGCGGTCTGATTGTGCCCCAGGGTCTTATGATCAGACACACTCGCAGAATAAAGAACTCAGGGACCATAACTGTCTTCGAACCCGTCACTCGCAGAAATAAAAACAGGGACGATAATAGTCCTCGACCCTGTTACTCGCAGAAAAGAACGGCGACCCAAGTCTGGAGCGGGCCAGGTGGATTGGAAAGGGGCACTAGCACGGCTGAGAGAAAATCCACAATGGTTGGTGTTTTACGGGTTAATGGGAAAGGTGCATCCTAAATAAGAATAAATATTGGAAAGGGCGGATGAGGCAACCATGGCTGATACCAGAAAGTAAAGACAGCATAAAGCCAAAAGTCAGGGTTTATAATGTAGCAAGCATTAGAGGGAAGCCGGAGGTTTGGGACGCTTTCAAAACTGGCCAATACTGGAGAAAATACCGCTGTTCAGCCATATGAATATTAAAAGGGATGCGAGTGTGGGTATCAGAAAGCTGGAAAATGACGCGGAAGAAGCAGTAATGGGGGGAAAAGAAAAGGGACGAACTGAATGAATATTTTGCGCCAGGCTGCTCTGTGGAAGACGCCAGCATAATGGCACCGAGGAACATGTGTCAGAGGGCATCAGTGAGAGTGGATGTTATCACCTGGAGAAGGTGCCCGTGAAGCTGAAAGGTCTGAAGTTAGATGTCAGTTGGACTACACCCCATGGTCCTGAAAGTGGTAACTGGAGAGTTTCTGTAGGCACTCCTTCACGTATCATTATTTACATACAACAGCTCCATAGCAAAGAAAGCCCAGCAGCGTCTCTACGTTCTGCGAAGGCTGAGGAAAGTCCATTTACCACATCCCCATCCTCATCACATTCTACAGGGGTTGTATTGAGAGCATCCTGAGCAGCTGCATCACTACCTGGTTCGGAAACTGAACCATTAATGATTGCAAGGCCCTGCAGCGGATAATGAAATCAGCTGAGAAGATTATCGGGGTCTCTCTTCCCGCCATTACGGACATTTATACTACACGCTGCATCCACAAAGGAACCAGCATTATGAAGGACCACATGCACCGCTCCTACAAACTTTTCTCCCTCCTGCCGTTTGAGCATTCGGGCTCTCGCGACCAGACGATGTAACAGTTTCTTCCCCCCAAGCTATCGGACTCCTCAATACACAGAGCCTGGACTGACACCTTACTGCCCTATTGTCTTGTTTATTATTTATTGTAATGCCTGTACTGTTTTGTGTACTTCATGCTGTCCTGGGTAGGTCTGTAGTCTCGTGTGGTTCTATTCTCTGTTGCTTTTTACGTGGTTCACTCCAGTTTTTTGTACTGTGTTATGTAACACCATGGTCCTCAAAAAGTAGTCTCATTTTCACTATGTACTGTACCAGCAGTTATGGTCGAAATGACAATAAAAGTGACTTGATATTCGAGAATAGATGCTGATGACTGGAGAATTATGACTGTCACTCCGCTCTGAAAGAAGGAAGTTAGGCTGAAGAAAGGACAATAAAAGAAAGGTAGCCTGACTTGAACGTGTTAGATAACTCAAAAGATTCCAAGCAGTTTGAAGATCAAAGACAGTTGAGGAGAAAGGGAGGAGATTTGTCAAATAGATCATCGTGCGGTACGGTGTTGCACTTTGGAAGAAAGGATAAAAAAGTCTCTAAATGGGGAAGGTTTTCTGAAATCAGAGGTGCAAAGAGACCTTGTGCAATATTCCCTAAATATTTACTTCCAGGTTTAGTCAGCGGTAAAGGAAGGCAAATGCAATTTTAAAATTCGGTTCAGGAGGGGTAGAATATATAAGCAACAATGTAATGTTGACATATGTCCGTCATTATAAACCTGATTCTGATCCCGACCTTTATCCCCAACAATGGAAATCTCATTCAGTTACGATACTGACGGCAGTGTTATCGCTCCACATTCACGTTCTGACGTAACTGTGTTGAAACAAACTCTAAAGCTGTCGAATTATACTATTTGTATTGGAATGATGAATCACCTTTTCCATTACCGAAAATAAATACAACCATCACTTCAGTTGTAGTGCTACGGTGGGTGCAATGAACATTAATGGAGCTGCGATGGCCGAGTGGTTAAGGCGTTGGACTTGAAATCCAATGGGGATTTTTCGCGTCATGTTCGAAACCTGTTTGCAGCGCTCAAACTGCAGCGCCAGGGAATAGAAACCTCACTGCCAATAAAAATTTAACACCCTGGCTGCTGTCTGTGTTCATTTGACAACTACGTACCAGCCGTCAGATTTATAGATTTTTACACTCATTGTGCAACTTTCATTTCTATTACGACTCTGACCAATCCCCCTCTGGGCAGCATAAACGCTTTGTAGTTTGCAGCTTTACCGACTTGTAAAACTAAAAGAATCAAATGCAGAGAACGGATATTTCAGGGTCAGCGTAAAGAAGTGGACTTCATCCTTTTACTGAAGTGGGCAGCACGGTCTCTGAACGTGAAAAGCTTTCGCCGGTTTCATATCCCTCATTGTACAGACTCCCCATTGCTCTTTTGTACAGCGAACGACACCGCCTATTGCCATAGACAAATCGGTTCGCTGACCTTCCGTCAAAATCACCCTCGCCAATTGTCACTGAGCGGTGTAATTGTCCGATATCAACAAATCTCGTCAAATGACGTGCAACCTACCTAGCTCCCATTCGTGTATGCAGATGTCAATCCAACGTGTTATCCAGTTGCGGAAAGGGTTTCACCAAGTGTTGTTCCCTCCCACAGACTCTGACTGCTTCTGCATCCACAAAATCCCGTCAATACCGAGCAAAACTCAGTACAATGTCCCATTATATAACATTATTATCAATATGTTTCTGATCGAAGCCTGGGGCGCTGTCAGGGCGTTGAAATAAAGGCGGGCGACAGAAGTTTATCTCCTCTCACCTGGGGAGACGGTAGAAGATTTGGTGGAGGTGACCGGCCGACTTTTGACCGGCAACTGCTGTATGGGGGGGAGGGAGGATTGAGAAAAAGTCTCGGCCAGCCTGATCTTATTGAATGCCAGGGCTGGCTGAAAAGAACTAGACACTTCCCTTCTTTCTGTTGTCTGTCTGTTTAAAGAAAAGGAATACACAGACCTTTGTTGGGCCTGGATGCTCTCCCGTGGATATAATAGTTCGCAATCTATATCATCAGTTTGCCTGAGGAATCATTTCCAAGGCTGAAACTGGCACAAGATTGATATCCATCTTTTGTTAATGATACAGAATTGTACAATATATGTTTTGCGTACTGTCTGTCTTTTCGAGCCTGCAATGATGCTGCAAGTGTTTCATTGTACCTGTCCCTCACCGTCCCTGTGCACACGGCAATAAACCCGACTGGACCTGACAATACTCACTGAGATTTGAGCAGTGATGACCCCGTGCAGATGAGTCAAGGTGATGTCGGCAAACTGAGTGAGTAGGACCAGAGTCCAATGTGGGAAATGTATGGTCACCCGCTTCTACAGAGAGACAGCATCTCTGAGTGGATTGAGTTGCAGTGAGGAGTGAAGAAGATCAAACCTACATTGTATCGATTGCAAGTTATTGTCTGTAAGACCTCGCACAGTTATTTCCATCTTTATTGAGACTGCGATATTTTTCTCAATGCCATGTTCTGCTCGTATATTTTGTGGTTTTATGGTGCTGAATCAGGCGGATGCAGGTAAGCATAGACAGGAATCGGCTTGTTGTGGAAGCAAGTTAATACACAAAATAATTTAAAATAAGCACATTAAATAAACAGGCAATATCTTAATTCCCTGACCGGGAATCGAACCCGGGCCGCGGCGGTGAGAGCGCCGAATCCTAACCACTAGACCACCAGGGAGGCTGGTAAAGTTTTGACTACAACAGTAGACTACTACAAAACCAGCAAAATATGAAACAAAACCTAAAGATGAATAATAATGAATAAACGTGATAAATATTGTCACGAATCTACTGCTCAGCACTTTGCAGACCGCGTGCTCACCCAATGCTTCAGTTTAAGAAACACTCTGGACTCTGAATGAATCAGTGGGAAACACTCGTTCTCCAGTGTCTTTATAAAGATGGTAACATTCAGATTCTCTTATGAGCCCTGGTTCGTTTTTGTTTCTGTCTGTCGCCTCGAAGCAATTCAGTACTCTGCCCTCCGATTCCCGTGGCATTGTTGCCGATACATCTGGTGTCTTGTTCCTTACCCTCCGCCTGGGTGGAGGTAGAAGAAAGAAACCCAGACGTTCAGAATGCACGAAATATGGTCTGGGGATGGAATGCTGGGCTTTTTGATCGTGCTCTAACCGTGGTTGAGTGTGCGGGAGCCCCTGGTACTGAGGATGATGTGCTGGTGACAAATTAGCTTATATTTCTTTAAACAAGCCTGATAGAAACCTCCGCAATGATTTGAAAGTCCTCAGGGTAGGCAGTTCCTTCTTTGCTGGTCGCGACACTCAGTACATGGTTTGCTTGCTTAACATCTGCTCTGGCGGGATGTGAAGTGCCGTCCGGATCAATGAGGAGAACCTCTCGGTAAGCAGCACCGACAGAACTCAATCATTGGATGTTGTGATTGGGCGAACAAGAGTGCGGCAAGACCGCTATATATGGAGAGCATGTAGAGTTAATCATGAAACAACACCGCTGTTCCACCGCCCCCACCCCCAGCACCACAATACCCTCTTATCTCCGAACGGTGAATCGAGAATCCTTCCGGCTGGTCCACCGAACTGAGCCATGTCTCCATGAAACAGAGAGGACAGCAGCCCCTCATCTCCCTCCGAAACCGCAATGTTGCGCTGTTTTCAAGTCATTGGCCTTTGGCTAAGAAGATGCCGGGCAGGGGATTCTTCATCGCCCGTCGATTTAGTCTGGCTTGAAGTCTTCCGAACCGACCCCTTTCCCTGCAATGGTAATGTCCGACCTTCGCTGATCGCTGAAAGGTGCCGCACCTGCATTCCTGAGAGTCAAGTCCACCTGGTCTTTCAGCAGCTCGTTAAACTGCCGATTAATTTATACAGTTCAAATGTACGTTTCTTAAAGGGAAATTAGGAGCTTCATATTGCGGCCACAGTGGTTCGGCAGAAATACATCGAGACATTTTGCGATCTGTCAGTAATACGTCGCGTGTATCGCCAGTACCATCGTGGATCTTATGATTTATAAACAAATCTCAACATTCCTAAAGCCTTATCAATAATGTAGACATCCCGCTCTTACTGGAGCCTACAAAATGCATCACCTAGCACCTCATCTCTCTCCCGTCTATCCCCCTCCCGCTTTCTACCGGCACAAAACACCCGACTCCGATCTTTCTCCCCATCGAAAATCTTTCACCAGCTCCCGAGCAGGAACAGGAACATTAGCGATAGACAATATGGACCAGTGCGCAGTAGATCATGTCTAACCAATCTCACAGAGCTTTACAGGTAGTAATCTGGAATGGTGTTGAAGGCAAAGCTGTGGATGCCGTTTACAGGATCTTCGGCAAGGAATTTGCAAGGTTCCGTACGGGAGGATGCTCGGGATGTTTCAGTCGTTTGGCTTTCACAATGAGGAAGTAAATTGGATTCGCCATTGGATACGTTGGGGAAGCTAGAGTGTGGTAATAGATGATTGTCTCTCTGACTGAGGACCTGTAATGAGTGGAGTATCCCAGGGATCGTTGCTGTGCCCCTTGTTCCTTGTCATCCATATCCCTATCTGGATAATAATGTCGTTAAATGGATCAGCAAATTTGCCGATGATAACAGCATTACAGGTGTAGTGGACAGCGGGGGAAGAGTACCGGAGCATAAAGCGGGATCTGGACCAGCTGGAAAAACGGGTTGAAAATTGTCAGATCGGACTTAACACGCACAGTCCTGGACCCTGGCTGGTCCGACACAATGAGAAATAGGGCACTGAGGAGGACGATAGAACAAACGAATCTGGGAATACAGGTCCATAATTCAATGAAAGTTGCGGCGAAGGTAGACATGGTAAAGCTTTTCGCACATTGGCCTTCCCGGACCAAAGAATGGATTACAGGAGTGCGGAAGTTACGTTGTTACGGTTTACGGCTTTGTTGGGGCCCGAATTGGAATATTGTGAGCTGTTGAGCTCAACTACCTGCAGGAAAGATGCAAATAAGATTGAAAAAATGAAGAGAAAAATTACACGACTATTGCCGGAACTGAATGTTTTGAATTAAAAAGGAAAGATTACATATGTCAGCACTTTATTCCCGAGCGGGTAGAAGACTGAGGGGAGATTTGATAGAGGTATACAACATTATGAGGCGTATAGCGAGTGTAAATGCAAGCGGGCTTTCTCTACTGATGTTGGGCGAGAATACAACTCGAGATCATGGGTGAAGGGTGAAATGTGAAATGTTTAAGGGGATCATGAGGGGAAAAGTCTTCACTCAGAGGGTCGACAGAGTGTAGACAGTGCTGCCAACGCAAGTGGTAATTGAGTCTCCGAGGTCAACGTTTAAGAAATGATTGGAGAAGTACACGGATGAGAGTGATATGGATGGCTACGGTCCGGGTGAGGTCGATGGGAGTAGACAGTTTAAATATTTCCTCAAGGCCCGAACTTACTGAAGACCCTGTTTCTGTGCAGTAGTTCCCTGTGGCTGTCTGTCTGTATATCTGGGTTAGAACCTTACTGTCTCACAGCACCGACCAATCTAGAAAGTCGCTAATACTGTTCGATCCCTCTGTCCTTGCACACACTGAAGCATGGAGACTGAGTTAATGGATGGTTACAGCATGAGGAGATGGAAGCTTTGGAAATTGATCATTCTGTATTCTCCGACTGTCTGCGATGGTTTTGAAGGAAGACGAGAGTGAGTTCAGATATTTGCTTTGCCTTCGCTGCGTTTTTAGTTTGTGTAGTTTTGTATGTTTCGTTTATTAATGATTTCAGAGGGAGACACGGATTCCACACCGGCCATGTGGATTCAGGGTTATATAGATCGAAATATGTGCGTATCTACACTCGATGCAATAAAACCACGATTCAGAGGTAAATTGGCATTAGGATAAATTAGTGTGTACTGGAATTGGGATTTTGGAATGCTGGATCTTTTAATAAGCACCGGAAGCTGCTGCTGATCACTTTGAAATGTTGGTATCAAGTTGTCAGGCTCCATCAGACTCGCAATAGAGTTGCAAAGTGTGCCAGACTTTCAACTCTTCATGCGGAACACGGATGTCCTTTGTCTTCCAGCTAGAATTCACTCTATCTACTATATCATCTTCCCACTGTTAGGAAGCCAATTCTGAATCAACGCAGCCAGGTTTCCTCGATCCCATGTCTCCTCACTTTCAGAATGAGTCCACTATCGGGAACTTATCAGACACCTGACCAAAATTAAAGGACCCACATCGACTGTTCTGATTCAACTGTTAGTTTTATTTTCACTTTGTCAAAGAATTCAATCTGGCTCATTAACGACAACATGCCATGCTTTCTCTCCGTAGCCAGACTACGTTTCTCCAAATACGCATAATTTCCCTCTTCAATAATCCCCTCCAGTAGTTTACCCACTACTGATGTAAGACTCCCCGGTCTATAATTCCAAGAAGTATCCCTGTTATTTTTCGTCAACAAATGAATAACTTTTTCCACCCTCCAGTCACCTCGTTCTGCTTCCGTGGCCAGCGAGGACACTAATATCCTGTCCAAAAGCACAGCAATATCCGAGATCGCCTTCCAAAATTACCTGGACTATATCCATTCCGGCACCGGAGAATCATCTATCATAATGCTTTCCAAGTTTCCAACGCATCCTCTTTCTCAGCGTCGGCATGTTCGAACATATCTGCCTTTTTTCGCTGTGTTCACATTGATCAATGTATTCAGTGAGGAGCTTCACCGCCTCCTTGGACTCTAGATACACGTTTTCCTCTTTTGCCTCTGATCTGCCCACACTCTCTCTAGTCTCCTCCTGTTCTTCACAGTACAACTAGTCAATGATTTCTCAAATCCCCCTATCACTCTTTTAAGTCCATTGTTTATTTCCTTCCTGTCTACATTGTGACTCGCTTTAGCCTTACCTGATCCTTTCTTCCTGTTCTGTTAGTATCGTTCTTTCTTCCTCTTGACGTGTTGTTCCAACTTTCTTGTCTCCCAGGGTTACTTTACAGTCATCCTTTCCCTGCGTGACTGAGACAAGCCTATACTGAACCCCGTGTCAGAGCTCCCTAAACAATCCCCACATATCTGTTGCGCAACACCCCGAGTGCATCATTTCCCAATGTACCATCCTGAGCTCCTGCCAGGCAGCACCAGAAATCGCTGACCCCTAATTAAATACATCCCATACTCTCTGGTGCTATCCCTGGGCAAGGTAAATGGTGGGGAGTTCGCCCTGTTGATCTGAAATACGGACCCGCGGATAGATCTGTCACAAGACCGGATTCCTTTCCTAATATTATATCTGGTATGTAGTGTTAGCCAGTCAGCATTTCATCTTATAGTGACATGAAGTCTTCCTGAACACAACCGAGAATTTATGCCATTCCTAAACATTTTAACATGGGTAGTTGCCAGGGACTATTATGGAAGTTGCAGTTGCCCTTGCGAATAACATGGCTCATATCAAGGTTCTGCCTCCCAGTCGGTTCATCACTGTTCGCGTCGCGTTTTATTTTGTGAATCTGGTGGGCGGCAGTACAGAATACTCCAAATGATGAGATCGCGCCCATTTCAAACGCCAGAGCATAAGCAGTGTTCGTCTCCCGGTCTATTAACAAACGAATGCTCCACGTTGCCCTCCCTTTCTGCTGCTGCGATACTATCCCTAGTTCCCCATCGCACTCCATTTATACTCTGATACCCGACCCTGTCCATTTAGAAACATCTGAAACCCGGAAAGTCCTGAAGCCATCCCTGCCCTTGTGGCAGTAGAGTGTCTGTGATAGTTTGGAACATACTTCAACCAAAGTGACAATCACGGCAGCAGCATTGAATGTTTATATAGCTACCTACCTGTACTGTGTGAAGTCAGCAATCGTCCGCCAATTCTGTAATTTCCGTATGATCAGGCGTGTCATTGTTTGAATAAATTGTTTGAATTTATGACATATTTGCCAAACCAGTTCATTGTAAAACGGCTTTATTTGGAAAAAAATGCTGAATTGCCATTAGACAAGGGCGTTATCTACACAGATGGCCATTTAATGTAAACACATACTTCATTCCATTCCTCAGCTCTTCTCTGAATTTCCTCTGTGTCAGTGTATAGATACAAGTATTGGTGCACATGCTGAGAAATTGTAACATGAAACCAAGTTGTTGGAGGATGTACACCGGGGAACTCCAATATCTGTCCTGGTAAAGATAGTTTTGCACTTTCCATTTCAGAGAACGGGCTACATGGGGCATCCACAATAATATGAAATTAGCTGATATAGAAAACAGCAATATCATCGATTTTCAGCGTTTTTCCACCTCGGCATCTTTCTGATTGTCGCTGCTGTGCCGAAGCTTTCTGCGGACTCTATTTGCCACAACGATATGTCTTACGGTTAACCCGTTAAACACCAGGATTAATCCGATTGGTAGCAATGGCGTTAAAATACTGTCCAGTAATTGGTATCCTTTCCACACGGGTGAAGTAGCGTATTCATATTTGGCGGTGCACCGCCACGGCGTGTTGTCAATGATGACGTAAGGTTCAATGGCAAAGTAAACCGGGACACATTTCCCGCAGCTCACTATAACCACGGTCACGATCACCACCGTTGCTGTTCTCTCAGTGCAGTATCGCTACCGCAGCTTTCGGCAACATATTGCGATGAAGCGATCGAAGGTAAAACTGACCGTGAACCAAACAGAACAGTCCGTCGCTACTTCGACAAATACAAGTGTCAGAGCGCATACCGGAGTGATGAGCAGGGATCTGGAATAAATGTAGATATTGTTGGTCTGTTCCACTAAAGCAGCAACGATAACCACCATCAGATCCGCTGTTGCCATTCCAACCAGGTAACAGGTGATGCATTTGGAGAGTCCGCATTTTCCCTGAGATAGGATCATAATCGCCGTTAAGTTAACTGCAAGAAATTTGGAAACAAAATAGAAATATGGTCAGCTCCCTGAATGCCCCCATTCTACCGATGCTGTGCAGGGTATTTCCTGTTTGGAAGAGGAAAGCCGGAATCCAGTGTGTGCGGTCTCGGTCGCTGCCCTCCGGCTGGAGGACAATGACGGATGTGAGTGTCAGTGGATTGGCTACCTTCCCACAGTTTAGAGCGAGGCATCCGAGTTCCAGGATTCACGTACCGGTGAACAGTCGATCGCTCCTGTAAACAACACCATTTCCGTTATTAGAGGTGAAGGGATTGTTTGTAGCAGTATCAAAGCAGTATTGTTTGTAGCAGGTGACAAAGTGGAGTCAAGAAGATATAAAGCACGAGTTCTCATTTACTGACTTACAGATGAACAGACCTACGTGTCGAAAATAGACTGGACCGTCATTTAAATAAGCTGCCACGGTGTTATAAGGCCGGATTGTCTGCACGAATGGAGACCAGGGCCTAAAAAAAACAGAGACCGGCATCACTTCACAAAGCCTAGCGAGGTGAAATTATGAAACAGTGACGATATCTGCACCGACTTCACTAACAAAAGTATAAAGCACTGCGATTGAAATATGGAAAATGGAAATAAAACTATTAGCTGCCTGAATCCTCCATTCCAGAAACACGTTTCAGCCGATGGTGGCATCTGTGCTCAGTAAAAGTGCGGATACCGCAGCAGAGTAACGACGGCACCATACATAAAGTGACCAGCTCCGGCATCTTACCGGGGACACCGACCGCTACAAGTGAGGGATAGAAAATGGCCGCGATGTAGTAAATCGCCGCATATCCCATATTCCGTCAGAAGCAGCGTTCAGTTGTACGTAACGTTTCAGCTGCTCAGATGGACTGGGGATCGGTTTAGCAGACTTTTATTGAGGAGAGAGCAATTCCACTGAGGCAATTAGCGTGGCGATCACGTCAGGGACATTAGTGACAACCAAATGCACAAACCCTTACGTTAACCAATTTTAACTCACTGTCTCCGTGTCCTTAATTTGTGTCCTGAAGGGATATTGCAATCTATTTACTTTAAATAAAGTATGATGCGAATTTTCCAAGTTATGTTCCATTATATCTGGATTCAGCTATTTAAATAGGATATTTCTATATCTGTGTTGCTTTTAAAGTCGGCATGCATATTGAAGACGATTTATTTTGCAACATTTGAAGGAGCACATTCGCATCTGAAATTGAGGGAAGGAGTTTGTTCTGGCGGGTGAAACGGAGAACACTTCTTTATTAAAGCGGAACATTCGTTCATTCTTTTCTTTCGTTCACTCCAGTCATTCCGGGCGGTTTGAGTGCTGGAATAGACAATGACAGCTGACATGAGTTATAATAAAATACTCTGCACTTATTTTCCTCGAAACACTGTAAAAGATCCACAACGGTATTCCAGAGGCCTGTGATCAAAAATGGAACGTGTCCCCGGGAAGTTAGCAAGGACTGTGGGCGGTTTGAAGAACAGTGATTTCAAGCGCAAACATGGGGTGTTTCGCAGGAGCCTGACCTCTTTCAGCGGAAGACTTGACCATCCCATACCCATTACGCGCCATGCAGTCGATTTAACTTTAAAGATTTTCTCAAAACAGCGACAATTGTACCAGTATTTCGCCATCCATTCTATGTTTGAACAAAAGTAACAAGTAGAATCTGTGAACATTCTGCATGATTTCAGGCTGTTCTATAATTTGCCACGAAGTTGTCTGTCTTTCTCCTGATTCGCTTTCCGGTATATTGTCTTTCATACAAACATAGAAACATAGAAAATGTACAGCACAATATAGACCCTTTGGCCCAAAGTTGTGCCGAACATGCCCCGACCTCAGATATCACTAGGGTTACCCATAGCCCTCTATTTTTCTAAGCTCCATATACCTTTCCAAAACTCTCTCAAAAGACCCTATCGTATCCGCCTCCACCACCGTTGCTGGCAGCCCATTCCACGCACTCACCACCATCTGCGTAGAAAACTACCCCTGACATCTCATCTGTACCTACTCCCTAGCACCCTAACCCTGTGTCCTCTTGTGGCAATAATTTCCGTCCTGGGAAAAAGCCTCTGACTAGACACATGATCAATGCCTGTCATCACCCTGTACTCCTCTATCATGTCACCTCTCATCCTCCGTCGCTCCAAGGAGAAAAGGCCGAGTACAACTGTTTTCGTAAGACAATCGTCACTATGAGAATGTGCAGTGCAGCGGATGTGGTGAAGCTCACCTGTAAATCACACTTCTTTCTGCTCTGCAGTGCCGATTGTGGTACTCGTAGCGATGAGCGGCCCTCGGGTTACTGGAGAAAGTCTCATCACTCTGTTTCCATTGTGGAACTCGTACTAATGTACGACCCTCGGTTGATTCGAGCAAGTAGTCCCTCTGTCTTCAAATCCATTTTCCCGAAGTGAATCACTCTGTAACATTCGGGTTGAGCTCCATCTGTAACTTCTCAGCGCAGCTCTGAGTCCTGTCACTGTCCTGTTGTAATCCGTGACAACCTTCTAAAATCATTCATAAAAACACAAAAGCCGGGGGTCTCAAACTGATCTCTGCAGGACACCACTGGTTACCGAAATCCAGGGAGAAAACGCTCCATCCACAACTACAGTCTGCCTTCTGTGGGCGTCAGTCCTGAATCCACCAGCCAACTCTCCCTGGATACCAAGCCTTCTGACGCTATGAACGGTCCTACCATGGTTAACCGTATCAAATGCCTTATTAAAATCTATGTATACCTGATAAACTATTCTACCTTTGCCGATGTGTTTTGTCACATCCTCACCGAATTGAACCTGGTAGTGAGCTATGACCTATCTTTCCCAAAGCCATTCTGATTCTCCGAAATCAATTTCTCCCAAACCTCGCAAATTCGGTTTCTAAGAAACTTCTCCAATAATCTGCCCGTCACTGAAGTAGGTCCCCTATACTACAAGTGCGGCAGTGATAACGCAAAGGTAATCGCCAAGGGCGCAGAAATCTCTTCCTCCGCTTCCCACAGTAACCTGGGGTTTCTCGCAGCTTCAGAAGAGGACTTATCTATTCGAATGTTTTTCAAAAGTTCCTGTACGTCCTCTTTTTTTTACATCCTCGTCCTGTTTTTGCACATCAGCCCGTTCAGAACTGTTCTTCCAAATGTTAGGATTGCTCTTACTGTTGAAAATTGAAGTAAAGTCCGCATTAAGGACCTGTCCCACCTCCACCAACTGCCGTATGTTTCATCTCTATCCCTGACCGGTCCTACTACCCCTGACGCTAGTCATCCACTTCTTCGCATACATCTCGAATGCCATGGGGTTTTCAAGTTCCCTAATTCCATTCATCAGTTCGTCCCTGGCTGTCTTGTAACTCTACAGCCGTGTCCGATCCTAGCTTTCTAAACCTAGTCAGTTTATTTCTTCCTCTTGACCAGATGATCCACATCTCTGTCAAACATGGCTCCTTCACCTGTCCAGAACCCTATGCAAGTGCTGTCTAAAATACATTCTCATTTCCGGTGTACATTTCCCAGGGTGCACCCGTTCCCTGTTTCAGCTCTGAGATTCCAGCCTAAAGCATCACAATTACTTTTAGCCAATTCATTACTTTGTAAACTTCGGGCCTGTGGGGAGATAGACACACAGAAAGACAGAGAGACTTACTTTATTGATCCCGAGGGAAATTGGGTTTCGTTATAGCCGCAACAACCAATAATAGTGAAGAAATAAAACCATAAATAATTAAGTAATAATATTGAAAAAGACGCTTTGAAATAATTGCAGTATCTGCCCTGTAACATGTAAAATAGCAGGTCAGTTTAGATAACGTGGCAGTGCAGTCAATAGCTCAGCGATCTGTTTGCATCGTCAGCCCTAATTCCGTAAATTATTCAGCTGCTGCTGTGTGGTCAGATTAAATCTGTTATTTCCCTCAGACCTGTTTCTCGGAACACTGTAACTGCAGATTTCAAATACAGTTGTAAAGTGTACCAAAAATTCGACCCTCCATGCGGAACACGGCTGCCCGCTGTCTTCCAGCCAGAATTCTCCCTGTTTACTACATCATCTGTCTTCTGTTAGGAAGCCAATTCTGAACCTGATCTCATGCCTCCTGAATTTCTGAATGAGTCCAGTATGGGGAACCGATGAAACGACTGAACAAAATCAATGCACCCACTTAGACTGGTCTGGTGTATCTGTTTGTTTTATTTTTCACATACTTCAATCTGGCTCATAAACGACAATATTCCCCTCATAATCCTCGTTGACTCACTGTAATCAGACTACGTTTCCACAAATGCTCATAAATTACCTCTTCAGTAATCCTCTCCAAAGTTTTACCCACCACTGAGGTAAGAATTGCTGCTCTATGATTCCAAGGAGTATTTCTATTATCTTTCGTCAACAAAGGAATAATATTTGCCACCCCCCCCCCAGTCTTCCATTTCTCCTTCCGTGGTCAGAGAAGATGCAAAACCTCCGTCCCAAAGCTTAGCAATATCTTCGCTCGCTTTCTGAAATTCTCTCTAATATATCCCTTCCGGCACCAGGAAATCATCTGTCTGAATGTTTTCCTAGTTTCCAACACTTTCTCTTTCTGAGCGTCGGCAATGTTTGGCATATCTGCCTTTTGACGCTGTTTTGACATTCATCAATGTATTCAGTGAGGAGCTTTACTGCCTCCCTGGACTCCAGACACAAGTTCTCTCCTTTTCAGTCTGATCTGCCTACGCTCTCCCCAGTCTCCTCCTGTTCTTCACAGTGCATCTCGCCAAGGACTTCTCAAGTCCCCTTCTAACTCTTCTAAGTCCATTGTTATTTCTTTCCCTTTCTACATTGTGACTCTCCATCACCCGACCTGATCCTTTCTTCCTAAACCGTAAGTATCTTGTTTTTCTTCCTCTTGATGAGTTGTTCCAACTTCCTTGTCTTCCAGGTTTACTTCACGCTATTATTCTTTCCCTGCGTCAATGAGACAAGTCTATCCTGAACCCCATGTCAGTGCTCCCTAAACAATCTCCATGTATCTGTTGCGCATTTCCCGGAGAACATCAATTTCCCAATGCACGTTCCCAAGTTCCTGCCCGGTCGCGCCATACATCGCAGACCCCCAATTAAATGCATTCCGTGCAAGGTAAGTGTCGGGTAGTTCTGCCTAATCGTTCTGAAATGCTGACCCTCGGAGAGATCTGACACCTGACCGTTTCCTTTTCTAATATTAGACCCGGTTTGCACTGTTCGCTAGTCTGTTTTTCTTTTTACGCTGACGTGAATCCTTCCTGCACACAATTGAAGAATTCTGTCGTATCGGAAACCTTTTACTCTGGGCAGGTGCCAAAGAATATAATGGACGTTTCAGTTACCCGTGCCAATAACATGGCACATGTCAAAACTTCCACTTCCCGATCGGTTCCTCACTGTTCCCGTTGCGTTTTTTTTTGTTAATCTGGTGGGCGGCTGTAGGAAATAGGAAATGGGGAGATCGCGCCCTTCATGTTTCTGTGTTCGTCTCCCAGTCTATTAACAAACGAACGCTCCACGTTGTCCTCCCTTTCTGCAGCTGCGATACTATCCCTTGTTTCCCATCGCACTCCCTTTACAGTCATTTTGAAACATAGAATGCCTACAACACAATACAGGCCCTTTGGCCCACAAGGTTTTGCCGAACATATCCCTACCTTAGAAATTACTAGGGTTACCAATAGCCCTCTATTTATCTAAGCTCCATGTAGCTATACAAAAGTCCCTTAAAAGACCCTATCGTATTCGCCTCCACCACCTCTGGCAGCCCAGTCCACACACTCACCACTCCCTGCGTAAAAAAACTACATTTGACGTCTCCTCTGTACCTACTCGTAAGCACCTTAAACCTGTGTCCTTTTGCTGCAAACTTTACAGCCCTGGGAAAAAGCCTTTGACTATCCACACGATCAATGCCTCTTGTCATCCGAGACACCTCTATCAGGTCACCTCAACAATCCGTCGCTCCAAAGAGAAAAGGCCGAGTTCACTCAACCTGTTTTCTAAAGGCATGCTCCCCAATGCAGGTATCATCTTTGTAAATCTCCTCTGCACCATTTCTATCGTTTCCACATCCTTCCTGTAGTGAGGCGACCAGAACTGAGCACAGTAAACCAAGTGGGGTCTGACCAGGGTCCTATATAGCTGTAACACTACCTCACGGCTACTAAATTCAATTCCACGATTGATAAAGGCTAATACACGGTCCGCCCTCTTAACTACAGCATCAACCTGTGCAGCTGCTTTGAGGGTCCGATGGTTCGGACCCCAAGATCCCTCTGATCCTCCACACTGCCAAGTCTTTCAATATTAATACCATATTCTGCCATCATAATTTAGTTCCGAAATAGCAGGTCCTGACCATATTCAAACATCTAAAATCGGGTAAGTCCTGAAGCCATTCCTGCCCCTGTGACAGTTGGGTGTCTGTGATTCAATCAATTGTTACAGTCAACAATCACTCCAGCAGCATCGAGCGCTTGTATTGCTGCTTACACTGACCTGCATGAAGTCCTATATTTCTGCAATTTCCGGATGTCCAGGCATATGATTGTTTGATTGTATGACATACTTGCCAAACCTGTTCATTGTAAAACGGCTTTATTTGAAAACTCCGTTGAATTGTCATTAGGCACGGGCGTTATCTACACAGATGGCCATTTAATGTAAACACATACTTCATTCCATTTCTCAGCTCTTCTCTGAATTTCCTCTGTGTCAGTGTATAGATACAAGTATTGGTGCACACGCTGAGCATTAGCAACACGACCCCAAATTGTTGTAGGATGTATACCGGTGAACCTAACTGTCTGTCCTGATAAAAAAATAGTTTTGTGCTTGCCATTTCAATGAATGGGTTAAATAGGGCATCCAAAATAATATGAAGTTAGCTGATATAGAAAACAGCAAAATCATCGATTTTCTGCGTTTTTCCACCTCGCCATCTTTCTGATTGTCGCTGCTGTGCCGAAGCTTTCTGCGGACTCTATTTGCCACAACGATATGCCTTCCGGTTAGCCCGTTAAACACCAGGATTAAGCCGATTGGCAGCAATGGTTTTAAACTACTGTCCAGTAATTGGTATCCTCTCCACACGGGTGAAGTAGAGTATTCATATGTGAAGGCGCAACGCCACGGCGTGTTGTCAATGATGACGTAAGGTTCAATGGCGAAGTAAAACGGGACACTTCTCCCGCAGCTCACTATAACAAAGGTCACCATAACCACCGTTGCTGTTCTCTCGGTGCAGTATCGCTCCCGCAGCTTTCGGCAACATATTGCGATGAAGCGATCGAAGGTAAAACTGACCGTGAACCAAACAGAACAGTCCGTCATTACAGCCCGAAATACCACTGTCAGAGCGCATACAGGAGTGATGAGCAGGGATCTGGAATAAATGTAGATATTGTTGGTATGTTCCACTAAAGCAACAACGATAACCACCATCAGATCCGCTGTTGCCATTCCAACCAGGTAACGGGTGATGCATTTGGAGAGTCCGCATTTTCCCCGAGACAGGATCACAATCGCCGTTAAATTAACTGCAAGAAATTGTAAAGTAAATTAAAAATATGGTCAACAGCAACTCTCTGAATGCCTCTGCTCTACGGATGCTATAGAGTGTATGGTCTGTTTGGAAGTGGGAATCGGGAATCCAGTGTGTGCGGTCCCGGTCGCTGCACCCTTGCTGGAGGACAATGACGGATGTGAGTGACAGTGGATTGGCGACCTTCCCACACTTTAAAGCGAGGCATCCGAGTTCCACGACTCACGTACGGTAGAACAATCGATCGCCACTGTAAAGGACACCATTTCCTTTATTAGAGACGAAAGAGCTGACGGGATTATTTGTAGCAGTATCAAAGTGCCATCGAGGAGATATAAAGCACGAGTTCTCATTTACTGACTTGCAGAAGAACATAAATACGTGTCGAAAATAGACTGGACGTTCATTTATATAAGCTGCCACGTTGTTATAAGGTCGAAGAGTTGGCACTGATAGAGACTCGGGTCTGGAAAAGCAGAGACTAGCATCAATTCAGAAACCCTAGCGAGGTGAAATTATGAAACAATGACAATATCGACACCAACTTAATTTACAAAAAACAGCACTACGATCGAAATATGTAAAATGGAAATTTAACCATTAGATGCCTGAATCCTCCATTCCGGAAACACGTTTCGGCCGATGGTAGCATCTGTGCTCAGTAACAGTGCGGATACCGCAGCAGAGTAACGACGGCACCATACATAAAGTAACCAGCTCCGGCATCTTACCGGGGACACCAACCGCGACAAGTGTGGGATGGAAAATGGCCGCGATGTAGTAAATCGCCGGATATTCCATATACCGTCAGAAGCAGTGTTCAGTTGTAGGGAACGTTTCAGCTGCTCAGATGGACTGGGGATCGGTTTAGCAGACTTTTATTGAGGAGAGAGCAATTCCACTGAGGCAATTAGTTTGGCTATCACACCAGGGACATTAGTGACAACCACTTACGTTTGCACAAACACTTACGTTAAACTAATTATAACTCACTGATCCCGTGTCATGAATTTGACTCCTCAAGGGACACTGCAATCTACTTACTTTAAAACAAAACGTAATGCGAATTTGCCAGTTTAAATTTAATGACAACTGACCTCAGCTATTTAAACAGGACATTTTTGTATCAGTGTTCATATTGAAGTCGATTTATTTCGTAGCATTCAACGGAGCATATTTGCTTCTAAAATTGAGTGAAGGAGTTTGTTGAGGCAGGTGAAATGGGGAAGACTTCTTCATTAAAAGGGAACATTCGTTCGTTCTTTTCTTTCGTTCGTTCCAGTCATTCCGAACGGTTTGAGTGACGGAAATCACAGTGATAGCTGACAAGTGTTACAATAAAATATACTGCACTTATATTCCACTACACAATTTGAAGGATCCACAGCGATATTCCAGAGATCTGTGATCAAAAAGGGAGCGTGCCTTCAGGAAATTAGCGAGGGCTGTGGACAGTTTGAAAAGCAACGGTTTCCAGCGCACACATGGGCCGTTTGCCAGGAACCTGACCTCTGCCAGTGAATGGCCTGACCACCTCATACCCGTGGCTTTCCATGCAGTATATTTAACTTTAAACTTAAATCTTTAAACTTTAGAGATATTCTCAAGCCTGCCACTATTTTTCCATCCATTTTCTCTTTGAACAAAAGTAGCAAGTGAAATCTGTGAACTATCCGCAGGCTCCCAGGCTGTTGTACTATTTGCCACGAAGTTCTATTTTTTAATCCTGATTTACTTTCAAGTATATACTTTCAGAGCGTCACGATATGTATGTGCAGAACAGCGGAAGTGTTCAAGGTCACCTGTCAATCACACTTCCTTCTGCTCCTGCAGTGCACCGCTCCGTGCCGATTGTGGTTCTCGCACCGATGAGCGGCCCTCGGGTTACTGGAGAAAGTCTCATCACTCTGTTTCCATTGTGGAACTCGTACTAATGTACGACCCTCGGTTGATTGGAGAAAGTCTCATCACCCTGTTTCCATTGTGGAACTCGTACTAATGTGAGACCCTCGGTTGATTCGAGCAAGTATCATCTCTGCCTTCCAATGCATCCTTCCAAATTGAATCACTTGGTACCTTTCCGGGTTAAACCCCATCTGTAACTTCTCAGCGTTTCTCTGCGTCCTGTCACTGTTCCGCTTTAACCTGTGACAAACCTTCACACTATCCATTTCTCACCAACCACCCCATCTTTGCAAATACAATAAACCACCTTTCCACTTCATTATTTAAAACATTTTCAAGCACAAAATCATTGAGTATCAGAACAGATCTCTGCAGGACACTACTTTCACCGGCATCCAGAGAGAAAACAACTATATTCTGCCTCCTCTGGGAATCAGTTCTGAATCCACCAGCCAACTCTCCCTGGATACCAATCCACGTAACGTTCTGAAAGGCCCTAACATGGTTAACGGTACTGAATGCCATATTAAAGTCCATTTCTACCATGCCTTGGAGTTCTCCTTAAAGCTACGGAAAATCTTCTGGTTGAGGTGAATGCTTACCCTCGACGCCACCGGAACAGGTCACGGAACGGATAAGAGGCTGCTCTGTACACAGTCACGGGAAGGTCCCTCTACGTTAGTTCCCTTTGCACTTGGGACAGAAGCATGTGGCAAGCCTAAAATGCTAGGCTGGAGGTTGGGGGCATTTTGAGTCCCAGGAGGAGACAAGGCACCCCGGGATCTTCGTTTCGAACTGCAGGTAAAGGAGAGAGGAGTGGGGAGCCGGATGCTTCAAGTTAAGGGCGACTACTGCCCGCGCCAGCTTCTCGCTCAGGGAGGGGAAGATGCCTCACGGACACGCCTCCAGCCTGCACTGAGCTCCAGCTGCGGCTCCAACCAGCTGACGGGACAGAAGGCCGCTGTGTTCACGGACTGCATGGATCACTCAGGGGCCGTCCCGCCCGAGAACAGTAAGGGGTACCGCACAGGGAAGGTAGGGCTATCTCTGCGGAGTGTAGGAGAGAGAGAGGGAGTGAGGGTCAGGTCGGAGAGACAGGGAGTGAGATCGTGATACGTGTTGGAAGGTGTGGATTCAAGCTGACGTGAAGGGAGGGGTCAGCCGATGAAAAAGTGTGGGTGTTTCACAGGAATTTCACAATGGTGGGAGTGCAATCCCATAATGTCCTGCGGGTCAGAAAGCCCTCTGTCCTTAACGAACATAAGCCTTTTCACTGACTCGCAAAGCCCCACCCTTCCTCATCCCAGTCTCTCTCTGACAGCCCCAGGCAGCCTGTCTCTACCCCCGACTCTTGGTCTGCCGTCTCTGTAAACCGTAGTTTCGCCCCACACCTACCAGGCTCGTTCATAATCTCTCCTCCTTGTCTCTCTCCCGCTACTCGCTCTCCAGCCCTGGCGTCTCTCCCAGTCTCTTCCTTCCTCCCGTGTCCTCTCGCCAGTATCCCACTGATCGCCACTGTTTTTCCCTGAAATGTCTTCCTGCAGTCTCACTCGCCTCCCACTTTCTCTACGGGCAGAGAATTAAGGTGCTTGAAAGTATGTGCAGAAGAGATGTCAGAGGTAAGCTTTTACGCAGAGTGTGGAGAGTGCGTGAAATGGGCTCCCGGTGACAGTGATGGAGGTAGAAACGATAAGATTTTTTAAGAGACTCTTGGATGGATACATGGAGCTTAGAAAAGTAGAGTGGTACGGGTAAAGCCTAGGTAGTTCTAAGGTAGGGTCATGTTCAGTACAGCTTTGTCGGCCGAAAGGCTGCGTGTTTTCTATGTTCCTCTAAGTCTTCTTGCGGGAGTCGGTAGAGGGATGTCCCTGTGGCCACCCATTTTAATTCCACTTCCCATTCCCATTCCGGTATGTCCATCCATGTCTTCCCCCACTGTCGTGATCGGGGCACTCTGACTTGAAGGAACAAAACCTTATATTCCGTTTGGGTAGCCTTCGACCTGATGACATAAACATTGATTCTTTTTAAACTGTCACCAATGACTCCAGCCCCACTTCACTATTGCCCATCCCCTTTTCCATCTGTCACCTTATCTCCTTGCCCGCCCATCGCCTCCCTCTGGTGCTGCTCCCCCATTTTCCTGTCTTCCGTGGCCATCTGTCTCTTTCAGCAATCAATTTCCCAGTTTTGTACGTTACCCCTCCTTCTCTAGGTTTCACCTGTCACCCGGTGGTTTTCTCTCTCCTCCCCACCCTCAGCTTTTAAATCTACTGCTAGGCTTTTTATTTTTTTCTCCAGTCCTGTCGAAGCGGTTAGGTCCGAAAAATCGAATGCACACATTTTTAACTAAAGTACAACGTGGCTTGCTGAGTTCCTCCAGAATTTAGTGTATGTTCATCCATAATAATAATCTGGATGGAAAGTTACAGGATAAATAAGCAAGAAAAACTTACTTAATAGATCCATTTCAAACATGCAGAACTTTCTGAATTCAGTAAGTGAAAAAAAAACAGCAGAAATATGAAAGAGGAAATTGCAAAGTTATGTTACTTGAACAGGGTGCACATTGTCCCAATGCTAATATCTACAACTGTTTTCATACTAAAGTCATTAAACAACAGCATTAAACCGTGAGGCCGACACGGTAGTATTTCAGTAAATCTCCAGAAACCTAAAATGATAAACACCACTACAGTGATCAGGAAGAAATCTGGAAGTAGTCATTGGGTTTTCCTCCATACACAATTATGAAACGAATGTACACGTTCTATAGTGTTAAACATTTCTCCATAATAGATCTACCTCATGTGCAGGGCAAGTTTAACGTTTCCAGTAAATTCGTGCAGACTGTTTTGTTTTTGCATATTCATTTAATTCCGATGCAAAAGAATAAAGTAGCAAATCAGTTGCATTACCGCCGGTTTGGTCTTGAACGTCCCCAGATCATGAAACTCATCAATATTCATTGTTGCCGAATATCACCTCACAAGCCAATCAAACAGAAGTATCGAGTATTCCCCTTTTCCAAAACACCGATTCAAAATTGAACAAGCATTTAAACTCATAAATGGTTGATCCCGGATACAGCCCCCATATTTATGTTATGGATTCAGCAGCATTAAATATAATAGTGAGGCAGGGTTTTCTCAATAACAAATAAAACATTTATTAAACACTGAAAAACAAACCCCCAAAATGTAACAAACAACTATCATAACCAGAAATCAGATGCTGTGCGGCAGCTTAAACAGTTCTTAAAAGAATAAAGTGAAAACAGTTTTTAAAGCGATGTTGCAAAACTGCTCTTCAAAGTAGTACTGCGAAAGTTCAAAATGCTTACAGTCCATTAAAGGAGATACCTTTTAGACGATTTAAATTCTCTTTCACGTCGTGCTGTTGCGGTTCCCAGTCGAACTATACTTTCCCGGAGAAGTTATGAAGATGAAAATGAAATGGCTTAAAGGCACTGACCTCTCCTTTATAAAACTGTACACAACCATTTCTGCTATTACTTGCAGGGTTTAACACCGGCACAGGCAAAGGATTCCTTCCGAATGAGGATCAAACAAGTTCAAACCTGTTTCACCGTCGAAATCAACTTTCCTCGATCTTTTAACTCCCGAACTCTGATCTTCAGTCTCCACTGACTTTTAACTGGCAGTATTTTAAAGAAACTTCCGGCAATGACATTTTGAACTTTAGTCATTAAATAAAACACCACCTTTCAGCCAAACTGCGTCATAATTTTGGACCACACAGTGGCATGGAGTGAAAACGGCAAATCCAGCCACAAACTGCCCCTCCTCACAGGGAGTGGTACTCCTTTTATATCCTGTTAAAAAACCTGCCACATGACCTCTTCTGGCGGGAAAATGTCGTCACTCCACCTTCACAAGACCACTACCTTAATCACAGTATAGCTTCAACACCACTGTCACGTGACGTGACAGATACCCACGGGTACGTTACAGTGTTTAGCTGAGTAGTGCTGGCGGTTTGCCGCTACTCCGAGCCACGATTCGAATTGTCTGTCGTTGATTGTTTGTCGTCTCGTGTCCAGCTGAGTATTGCAGGCCGATTGCCGCTACTCCGAGCCACGATACGAGTTGTCTGTTGTTGTTCAATTTGGACGTTCCGTGCCCAAGTCCGAGTCCCGGCTCCGTGAGCAAGTTCGAGTCCCGGCTCCCTGACCAAGTCCGAGTCCCGGCTCCGTGAGCAATTTCGAGTCCCGGCTCCCTGACCAAGGGCGAGTCCTGGCTCCGTGTCCATCTGAAGTCTAAGTCTAGGCTCAGTGTCCAAATCAAGCCTGTCCATACTCCGTGTGCAAATGTCACGCTATATCATTCCCTCCTACTTCCCCCATTTCCCCCTCACTTTTCTCCTTCTTCTCCATTTTCTTTCACTCCCTTTCCCACTCTCTTCCTCGCATCTTCCTCCCTCCTCTCTTTATCCCAAACCACACTGGATCACTAGCGCTTCCTTCCCATTCTATCCCTTCATTCTCTTTCAAATCTTCCTTCCCTCGCCCTCCCTCCCATATCACCTACGGTCACTCCCTCCCATCTTGTTCCTCCTCTCTCGATCCCGCTGGTCCCACTCCCCTTCTTTCCCTCTGTCAACCTTGCTCTCTCTCTCATTGCACCATCTCACCCTTTCGCTTTCTCTGCCTTTGCCATCACTTTCCCAGCATCAATATTTCTCTGGCTCTTTATTACCCATTCCCTTTCCCCCCACTCTCCCCCATATCTTTCCCTCTTTCACTCTCGCCCAGCTATCTGCCTCCCTCCTTCTGTCCCAGTCTCTCTCTCAGGTGCCCTCTATCTCCCGCTGCGATCTCACCACTCCTCTGTTCCCTGCTCCCTCCAACATCCCTCTCCTCTCTTGTTCCTGTCTATGTCCCCTCTCTCTCTCTCTCTCTCTCTCTCTCTCTCTCTCTCTCTCTCTCTCTCTCTCTCTCTCTCTCTCTCTCTCTCTCTCTCTCTCTCTCTCTCTCTCTCTCTCTCTCTCTCTCTCTCTCTCTCTCGCTCCCACCTCTCGCCTCCTGCACCCACTTTCTTCTCGAAGCTCGTCGCAGTTCTGCCAGTCTCTCCGCAGCTTTCTCTCTCTCTCTCCACCTGTGCCGATGGATTACTTTCGAGATTGTCTCCGGGCTGTTGGTACAGAGAGCAGTGGTGTTATTATTCTGTCGGTCGACTCGGGGCCGTGAAGACAGCGCAGTGCAGTTGGCCTAGAGTGTGGATCGATACCATGCACTGGAGCGCGAGGAGGTACAGAGATAATTTTCTGGGCATATAGTGACGGGCAGAGATCAGGGCAGTGGGATTATTTCAGGGACTGATACAGTGCTGTGGAGAAAGAGGGGTTAGTGGGAGTAGTTTAGGGACTGATACAGTGATCAGGGGAATAGGGGTCTGCGTGGAATGGCTTCGGGTCCGATACTGTGCTGTGGAGAAAGCGGGGTCAGTATGACTATTTTGGGGCTGATACAGTGTTTTTGAGAGTGGGTGGCCCGTGGGATTTGTTTGGGACTGATACAGTGTTGTGGAGAAAGGGTGGGCAGTGGGGCTACTTTGGGGACCGATACCAGGCTGTTGAGATCGCACATACAGAATGACACTTCCTTATCTATTACTCCAGCTCTTTGACCCATCGCCCCCCTTTACCGTGTTCTCCATTCTTCCCTCCGCTTCAATCGTGATCTTTGACACATAGTTCACCCCCTCCCCTTAGATTTGTAAATTTGATGACCATGCCTTAGGATTAGGTGAGCGTCTTGAATGTTATGACTGTGAGGAAGTCACTGAAGATACTGAAAAGTCTTCTGGACATGGAAGTGTTTATTCATCACCACAAGTAGATATTTTCTTGGACGCACTTTCGGCAAAGACTCTCAAACTCAAACTGCGTCAAGAATTTATACTCCTGGGGACAATGGAAACAATAGGCGACTGAATCCAATAAGACAAGCTGCAATATCAGAATTCACTCAAGAACTTGTGTCTGACAAATTGTTCCTCTGAAGTAAAGTGGAAGCACTTTCCTATTGATGAGACAGCTTTGAAGGTTCGGTCACTTTTGTCGGTTCCAACTAATCCATACAGATGATCAAAAAGCTTCTGGGAACTGAGATCCCAGAACTCCACGATTACTGTTGTGGGGTTGACAGTGAGGGAGCGTAGGGGTATTGATCAAGTGTTGGTAGGTAGGTTCCCTTTAATACGACGTCATTGTTGGCACAGTCAATGTGGGCCGAGTGGTCTGTTCCCGTTCTTTACCTTTCTCTGTTCTATGTAGAACAAACAGAAGACAGAAGTTTTATTTCTCTGAGCAAACATTCATCTCAGTGGTTATGACTGTAGACATGTTTTCGCCCCAGAACAAAGTTTGGTACACTTCACCCAAAAAAAGCTGAGGATGGTTTCCTGTATCGGGAATGGGAGATAAGATTACAGTGAGATGAGCTGTGATTACAATTGGTGCAGAATCAGAGTGGAGCCGCTGCTTAACTCTCAGTTTATCTGCTCAGTCGATGGACGAGTCGCACTGTCTCAAGAGTGGAGAGTTGGGTCTGATAGTGTTTGAAACAATATCCCCTTTTCTGGAGGAATGCCACTCGCTGTTTGCAACCCTAGTAACATCACAATTTCCACTGTTTGCAGTTTCGCAAATAATTCACTAAGTTAATCACAATGTCGCAACCCGAGATACACTTGGCTGAGGCAAACAGATTGTAAATAAATTTTAATAAAATGTTTATTTTTAAATTTGTTGAAACCTCTCCCCGTGGTGTCGGTAAATGGTATTAAAACCCCAGGTACGTGCAGCATCGACATTTCATTCCTGGAGATCGCCTGTAGTTCACGGGAACAAATCACTGGCCAGAGAAAATGCCTGCATTGTTTGATAGGTACCTGCGTGTGGACAAAATACTGAACGTGTTCATTGTCGTCATCGGAGTTCCTGGTGAGTGAGCACAGATATTCGTGTCTGGCACTTCGGTCTGTAAACCGGACTGAGCCTGTTTGGGGCCATTTTACAATCTTCCCGCTTGATGCTCGTGTCAGTAATATCCGTCAGTGATATCGATCCTGTCCATTCAATATTCTGGTTTAAAATGTTTAATGACAAACGGAACTAAACCCCTGTCTCTCGTCTAACTCACGGAATCGACTCGAAAGTTGTTCTTGCATTTGATGGGATTTCGTGCAGAGTGATGCCAATGTTGGGATCAGGCAGCCCTGTGGGAATGTGAGACACGGAATGCTTTGAGTTCTTGACCCAATTGAATAATTGCCATCTTGTCCCAGGGCTGGGATCCGGGAATCCTTCGGGAAGGTGTAATTGCGAACCTTTAGTCCATTGTCAACACATCGCCACATCGCAACATTGAAGAAGGCAGGTCGGAGAGAGCGGAACACATGTTTGGGGTTGGATGAGCAACCGTTCAGCGCATCTAGTCTCCTGATCTCTGGCTGAATCCCGAACCTGTGTCCATTCCCGGAGAATGAGTTTAATAATGCCCGGTGTCTGTTCTCTTCTCTCTCACTGCAGTGAATTTAACCACAATTCTGATCCTGTCCCGGAGAAAGTGCGGCGTCTCTACTTGCACCACTCGCTACCTAATGGCCATGGCAGTGGGGGATCTGCTGACCGTAGTTATAGAGGTCCTTGTGCGCCGAGTTATAAATCATTACTTTCGATGGAATTTTCTGCAAATTTCCCCTGTGTGCAGGGTTGTCGAGGTACTGAGACTGACAGCCACGTACGGTTCTGTCTGGTTCACCGTCACCTTCACTTTCGATCGGTTTGTCGCCATCTGCTGTCAGAAGCTGAAAAGAAAATATTGCACCGGGAAAACTGCGGTTGTGGTTCTCACAACAACCGGCGCGCTGTCCTTTCTGAAAAACGTTCCCCGCTACTTTCTCTTTGAACCCAGAAAGATAATCAACAATGTCCCGTGGTTCTGTAAACTCACGGTCAATACTTCCACTGACCTCGGTTGGGTAGTAAATCGTTGGCTTGACATAGTTTTAAATCCGTTCATCCCTTTCATGGTGATTCTGCTGCTCAACGCTCTGACGGTCAGGCACATTGTTGTGGCCAGTCGTGTCCGTAAGGGGCTGAGGGGTCAGAGCAAGGGGGAGAACAACAGAGACCTGGAGATGGAGAGCCGGAGGAGGTCTGTGGTATTACTCTTCACCATCTCCGCCAGCTTCATCCTCCTGTGGATGACGAACGTTGTAAATTTCATGTATTATGAAATCAAAGGATTACGATTCATGTATTTCAATGATTCTGAATGGATCTTTCACTACGTTGGAGCCTTGCTGAAGAATTTCAGCTGCTGCACGAACACATTTATTTACGCGGTCACTCAGTCGAAATTCAGGGAGCAGGTGATCAGCGCGGCGAAATATCCGTTCACCTCGGTGCTTCAGATCATTAATCAAGCCGCGCAGTGAGCGGAGTCTGGAGTCGGCCGCAGTGTCTCCAGCCCGGGCCCCAGATATTCACATTCACCGCCTGTTCTTTCATGTGTTATTTCCGGGAGGAGTGTCCCATGGACCAGCAGTCTATAGACATTAGGAGCAGCAGGGGTGTGGACCAGAAGCCGACGATGGAGCGTGTATGTGTGTGTACGACAGGGAGAAAAAATGTAATCGAAGTGGAAAGTGTAGGAAACAATTTACGAGTCTGATGCCAGGAAGTGGGGTGAGGGAGCTGTGTCATAGAGTTTGACAAGACCGGGTCCTTATTCTCTTTCATGAGCGACCAGCCTTGATTGTAATTTCTACCCACAGTCAATGCGGGGCTGCAGATGGGGAAGGTGGACAATTCACATTCATTTTTGTAGTTTTGCAGTCGGGGCATAGTGAACTGTGTGGTTGTCGTGGTGGGTCTGAATTCTGTGTTGAGTTCGCAGTCAACGCAGGATCATAGGATTTTGCGAGTAAAGCATGTCCGTGACTTCTCAGTTTATAACAGAAGTCGGAGACCTTTACTTTGATTCCAAAGAAGCCAAAACCAGTCGCTCTACACTTTCGTCATTATGTCAGTCACTACCTGTGTATGAGACCCGGTCCTACGTCCTGTTCCCAAGGAAAGGTCCAGACTCTGTGTTCGGTTTATGAGTCCCGGTTCTACGTCCTGTTCCCAAGGAGAGGTCCTGGCTCTGTGTTCTGTTTGATGAGTCCCGGCCCTACGTCCTGTTCCCAAGGAAGGGTCCTGGCTCTGTGTTCGGTTTATGAGTCCCGGTTCTACGTCCTGTTCCCAAGGAAGGGTCCTGGCTCTGTGTTCGGTTTATGAGTCCCGGTTCTACGTCCTGTTTCCAAGGAAGGGTCCTGGCTCGGTGTTCTTTGTATGAGTCTCGGTCCTACGTCCTGTATCCAAGGAGGGGTCCTGGCTCTGTGTTCGGTTTATGAGTCCCGGTCCTACGTCCTGTTCCCAAGGAAGGGTCCTGGCTCTGTGTTCGGTTTATGAGTCCCGGTTGTACGTCCTGTTCCCAAGGAAGGGTCCTGGCTCGGTGTTCTTTGTCTGAGTCTCGGTCCTACGTCCTGTATCCAAGGAGGGGTCCTGGCTCTGTGTTCGGTTTATGAGTCCCGGTCCTACGTCCTGTTCCCAAGGAAGGGTCCTGGCTCTGTGTTCGGTTTATGAGTCCCGGTTCTACGTCCTGTTCCCAAGGAAGGGTCCTGGCTCGGTGTTCTGTGTATGAGTCCCGGTCCTACGTCCTGTATCCAAGGAGGGGTCCTGGCTGTGTTCGTTTTATGAGTCCCGGTCCTACGTCCTGTTCCCAAGGAGGGGTCCTGGCTCTGTGTTCGGTTTATGAGTCCCGGTCCTACGTCCTGTTCCCAAGGAAGGGTCCTGGCTCGGTGTTCTGTGTATGAGTCCCGGTCCTACGTCCTGTATCCAAGGAGGGGTCCTGGCTCTGTGTTCGGTTTATGAGTCCCGGTCCTACGTCCTGTTCCCAAGGAGGGGTCCTGGCTCTGTGTTCGGTTTATGAGTCCCAGTCCTACGTCCTGATCCCAAGGAAGGGTCCTGGCTCTGTGTTCTGCATTCCTGTCTCCCAAGACCAAAGCTCTGTGTTCTGTGTTCCTGTCTCCCAAGACCAAGGCTCTATGTTCCAGTCTGCCGTCCAATTCTGAGCTTCATGTCCGCATCCAGCCCATGAGTCCCACGTCCAGTCTTGTTGCCTTACCATGTTTTGTCCTCGCCTAGATCCGAAGTCCGAGCCCAATCAAGACCCAGGTTCCAATTGCCAGTCCAGTCGGGAGTCCTTGTTAGTTTCCTTGTTCCTCGTCCAGGTCCTGCTTTCCGAGTCTTTTCCTAGAACAGGCTCTCTGTCCTAGTCTCGTACAGGGCCTGTGGCTTCTCCACCGTCATTTCTTTCCCACTTCCCTTGCTTTCTTGACACCCCTAGTCTTGTGCCTGGTATTTCAGAGTCTGAAGCTTGCCACCCTATGACGGATCTCACCAAACCCGAATGGGACCGAACGGGAACAAGCCTTTCTGCTCATGGTGCTATTCTGAACCAAGTGAACTGGTAATTTCATGCCCAGCTGAAACAATCCCATATGCACACACAAGGTCCACATGCCTCCATTCTCCTCATGAGGATTCTGATATCCTCCATCGCCTCTGTTTCTACCATTTCCCCTGTAATTCATTCCAGACACTCACCACTATGAGTATGACAAAAAAGTACACTTGCAACGCACATCTCCTGAATCCATCATTTTGAGGATTAACATTACAGTGTTATACAGGTTGTGTGTTTTATTTTCCCCCGCATCAGTGTCGGGAAAAGATGCAAAATGATACTAAATTTAAAAACAAACAAATAAATAAATTAATAGTTAGAGAACAAGTGCCTGCGTTTCAACCGTCTCCCCGGGACAGGAATTGGCTCGAATAGACCACCGACGCTTTGCACTTGCGCTGAAGGGTCTTTTTTCCCCGCCGCCGGTGTGTATGACCAAACGTCCACTATCCTGCAAGCATACAAAACCATGAGGAGTTACAAGACGTCTTTTAAGATTGTTTAAGCATGTGGCCGTTGAGGAAGTCGTGTTGGCGCTCTTAAAGAGCATTAAATGGGATATGTTTCCAGCGCCTGACAGGAATTACTGCACATTATTGAGAGAGAGGAGATGGGTATACTGCGGATTTGACAAATGCATTTGTGTTCTCACCAAACCCGAAAGGTACAGAACGGAAACAAGTCCCTCTGCTCACTGCGATGTTCTGAACAAATTGAACGTAATTTCATGCCGAGCTGAACCAATCTCGTCTGCCCACACAAGGTCCACATACCTCCATTCTCCAGTCCTCACTCCCTCCGCCGGCCAGAGAGGAGGGGAGCCTGAGAGTCGTTCCTCCCGTACTTTCCTTGAAGTCCGAAGAAGGCTGGCTCTTGAGAACGCTGAGAAAGCGGTTTAAGATGTACATAGTTTAACGTCAGTCTGATATCGAACTGTGATTGTCAGAGGGGAGGAGAGTTGGTGAGACGAAGTCATTACATCGGCCCTCCCCTCATCCTCTATCCACCTCTACACCAAACCCCATCTCCGTTGCCACTCCCTTCCCAATGACTCACTCGGGCTCTAAGAACTCCTCTCTCCAGGGAAGAGTTCGGCGCCTCCGTCACGCCTGCACCTTCTACGCACCTTAATGTGTTAGTCGATTCTTCCGTACCCTGCACAGTTCCCCTGTACCCCACACCATTCCGGCAACCGCTCCGTCCTCGATACGCCGCCCTGCCCCATCTCCGCTCCACTCTCTGAACACTTTAGCGAGCTCATCATTCAATTAGGTACCTACAACCCTCACCGCCTACTCAAACTTCCCTCTCCTACAACCGTTACCCACTCCCTTCTCAATACCCTAGCGCGGGGGTCGGCAACCCGCGGCTCCGGAGACACATGCGGCTCTGGAGACACATGCGGCTCCGGAGCCACATGCGGCTCTTTTACCTCAGTGCTGCAGCTCCCTGTTGCTTTGGGAAATAATTGGTCAGTATTTAATTAAAATGTATTTTATGTTAGTTTGTTAGTTTTTGAAATGTAATTCTAAATTTGAAGATTATGGTGATCTTGTACAATCTAAATAAGACGTTGTGGCGACCCATTTCCTGGCACATTGGAACCGGCTCACAATTAGCCAGCGTTCAGGCTAAGGGAGATAGCCTACGGGGGTTTGTGAGTACGTGTCTTTTGCAGCATCCGCGTCCATGGGGGCGAGGTTGTGGGAGGCTTAAAAGCAAGGCTGTTTAGTTCGAACAAAGTTATTCGACTGCAGTTTACTGACTGCGTGAGCACACCGCTACAACGTGTTTTTATCGCTATTAATATACGTCACCACTGCCAATACCTGACACCCGCCAGTGCGCGATTTCTTTAATTTTTCGATCCAAGGTAGGCCAACTATGCAGAATTCTAAAAAAAGAAAAGTGACTGAAGGAAACAGAACGTTTAATGATACGTGGACAGATTCATTTGCTTTCACTGTTGACGAGACTGGTTTACCAGTATGCTTAATATGCAATGAGAAACTAGCAAACAACAAAAAGTCAAATGTTGCAAGGCATTTCCAGAATAAACACGCAGCCTTTGCTCAAAAATATCCGGATGGAGATGAGAGAAAAAAAAGCCGTTTCGGAACTGATGCGGAAGGTTGATCTGAGCAAAAATCATTTCAAGCAATGGATGAAGTCCGGAAAACCAACGACATACGTTAATTATATTGCCGCTCAGGAAATAGTCAGGCACGGGACGCAGTTTACAGATGGTGAATATATAAAAGAATCTTTCATTAAGATTTCAGAACATCTATTCACGGACTTTAAAAACAAGAGTGAAATTGTGCAGAAAATCAGGGATATGCCCCTCTCTGCAAAGACTGTCAAAGACAGAACCATAAAAATGGCAGAAGACATCACAAGACAGCAAATTAAAGACATCAATTCAGCTGTGGCCTACTCGATTGCCTGTGACGAGTCTAAAGACAAAGGTGATATTGAACAAATAGCGCTGTTCTGCCGGTATGTAAACTCTGCCGGGCCACAGGAAGAACTGATTGAGTGATACCTCTAAAAGACCAAACACGGGGGGAGGACATCTGTGAGGCTGTCTTGAATTGTTTAAGAGCCAAAGGAATAAAGACCACCCACCTGGTGTCAGTAGCTACTGATGGGGCACCGAATATGACGGGAACGCACAAGGGAATTGTGGCTTTACTGCAGAAGTCGCTGGACAGAAAGCTGCTGATTTTTCACTGCATCTTGCACCAAGAGGCACTGTGCGCTCAAACATTTCCTCCGGAATGCACAGAAGTAATGGATGTTGTCATTCAGATTGTCAATAAAATAATGGCAAAAAGTTTAAATCACCGTCAATTCCGTTAGTTACTGGACGAGCTGGGAAGCGCATATTCTGATCTCCTGCTGCACAACAAAGTCCGGTGGCTGTCCAGAGCGGAGGTGCTGAAACGCTTTGTCGCGTGTCTGGAAGAAGTGAAAACTTTCCTGGGCAGCAAAGGGCTGGAAAAGCTACACTTCATGGTAGACATGACAGCGCACCTGAACACGCTGAACACAGCTCTTCAGGGGAAAGGACGTACAGCCCTACACATGTTGAAGGATGTTTTGGCATTCGAGCGCAAGTTGACAGTGCTTGCCAGAGATTGACAGAAAGGCACTTTGTCTCACTTCCCCAATTTGAGAGAGTTCAAACAAGGTCACGACATGATAAGTTCGGAGTATTTACATTCTGCAATCATCACAATGCAAACATCGTTTGGGAAACGCTTCTGTGAGTTCAGAGAGGGAAAAAAAACACATTATCCTTCCCGGTCACTCCCATAAGCATCAATTCATCTCTACTGAATACGACTGCATTGGCAGGTGTGAGTAAACCTGATCTTGAGATGGAACTGGCCGACATACCCGACAAAGACATATGGGTGTCCAAGTTTAGACGCTTGACAGCAGACCTTGAAGATGTTGCCCGTCAGAAGGCCGTTCTTGCTCAGAATCACAAATGGAGTGATACTGAAAACCTCCTAAAACCAGACAAACTTGTGTTCGAAACATGGAATGCTATCCCCGACATTTATGTAAACATTAAAAAGTATGCGCTTGGAGTCCTGTCGATTTATGTATGTGAGCAGGTGTTCTCCAACATGAACTTTATTAAAAACAAACATCGCGCACGCCTCACAGATGACAGCTTGCGATCCTGTGTAAAGATGAAGGTGACGTCATACAGCCCTGATGTGCAGACGCTGTGCGCTGAGGTCCAGGAGCAGAAATCCAAGTAACCAAGTATGATAAATATTTTAATTGCCTATTGTTTTACTTATATTCATATTTTTTCATTGTTCATTAAAATAGTCCTTTTATTTTTCAGGTTGACAGCTGGCTGACGTTATTTTTGGTTTGCTGCTGGCGGAAAATTTAAGTTCAGCGTTTTTCATAAATACAAGAAGGACTCAAATAGACATTGAGTATTTTACTTAAAAGTAACCTTCAACCCAACGTCTTTTTTTCGGAGTTCAAAATGTTTTTGTTGCATGCAGAAATGTAATTTCGTTTTCTCTGCAGGAGTTCATCAATTTCATAAATGCAACACATTATAGTTTGTTTATACATAGCATAAAGGCAAAAAAACGTTGTATGCAGTGTTATTTCATTTTAAATGTCAAACGGGTTTTGCGGCTCCCAGTGTTTTCTTTTCTGTGGGAAACGGGTCCAAGTGGCTCTTTCAGTGGTAAAGGTTGCTGACCCCTGTGCTAGACGGAAGAGAGTGGTGGTAGAGGGGAATTGGTTAGGTCTGGAATCCAAAAAGAAGCGAAGAGCTTCGAGACACTCAGGTTGGAGGAACAACACCTTATATACCGGCTGGGTAGCCTCCAACCTGATGGCTTGAACATTGACTTCTCTAACTTCCGTTAATGCCCCTCCTCCCCTTCCTACCCCATTCCTGACATATTTAGTTGTTTGCCTGTTCTCCATCTCCCTCTGGTGCTTCCCCAACCCCTTTATTTCTCCCGAGGCCTCCCTTCGCATGATCCTTTCCCCTCTCCAGCTCTGTATCACTTTCGCCAATCAACTTTCCAGCTCTTAGCTTCATCCCACCCCCTCCGGTCTTCTGCTATCATTTCGCATTTCCCCCTCCCCCCACTACTTTCAAATCTCTTACTATCTTTCCTTTCCCTTAGTCCTGACGAAGGTTCTCGGCCCGAAACGTCGACAGTGCTTCTCCCTATAGACGCTGCCTGGCCTGCTGTGTTCCACCAGCATTTTGTGTGTCTTGTTGGTAGTAGGGTTGCGTTGCTTTTTGATAAAATAATAAATAAACTCATTAGAAAGAGGTTGTATCGGGTTGGAGGGTGTAGAATCTCCAGGTAGGGGATTCTACCTCTATGGTGGGGTTCACCACCCTCGGAGTGGAGACATTTCCCCTCATCTCAGTCCCGGACAGTCCATGCCCTTTTGCAGAGACTGGGATCCCTGGTTCAACCGGGAGTAATGTTGTGCATTTCAATGTGTTCACCTCTCAGACCTCGATTCTCTAAATGAAAGTTTTATCATATTTGATCTTTCTTCATATAATGACCCCACCACACCAGGGGTCAGTCAGGTGAATCCTCATTGCACTCTTTATAATAAATACTCTCGAACCTCTTTGTTAATCCTCTGTGGAATTATTTTCCATCGTCTGCAGCCCCGTGTTGCCCCAACCACTCACCTCCCATCCCTGCCACGGTTTCCACTTTCCCACCTCCGCCTCACCTGGATCCACATCTCACTGCCCAGCTCTTGCCCAACCCCACCCCTCACCTCTTTTCTCTGACTATTTTCCCTCCACACTCAGACCAGAGGGAGGGTCTCGGCCCGAAATGTTGACGGTTCATTTCCATCCGCAGATGCTGCCCGACCCACTGTAAAGTCCCCTGTTATGTGTCCGGCTGTGCCGTGTTGTTGGTGGAGTGGGCAGCGTGGTGTTTGTATCGATTCAGGTCACAACACCAGAATTGCCAGCGGGGTCCACACACAGTGTATTAGTCAACAGAAAACCTCTCGTCCCTGCAGTCTTTGTCTCCTGGTAAACTCAACCCCCTGACAGTGTGAACGATAGGTATCCTTCCTCACCCACCCCCATTTTATTCACTTTATGAACAAACAATCAAACCGTGCACAGTATGTAAGCTGTGAATATATGTTTTCACCATTGTGTTGTTGTGTTGCATTGGAGCTGAAGTAAGAATTATTTCGACCTACATCACATTTGTCTGCTGAAAATGGAATTAAACAAACCTGAATCTTGAATTAACATTTCGGCTGCTGAACCGTCACATTTCTGTCTCTCAGAATTATTGCGGCAGAGCGCCGCCTGGTGACAATGGAGTCCACAAATCAGGGGTTCCTGTTATTGCGGCAAATTACCGCCAAGTGGCAGTGTTGTCCACAAAAGGGGGACGTTTACGGCGATAAGGAGCCAATTCTGCACGTGGATGAAGTACTAGACCTGCCCCAAACTACACTCCTCACGAAGAGTTAGGGTCCCAAACGATCCTTCCATTTGAGGCAACTTTTCAACATCGTGCCTGTTGGGGTCATCTGCTGTTTCCAGTTTTCCAGGTGTGGCCTCCTCGACAACAGAGAGACCCGATGTAGTCTCTGCATTCTGCACTCTGTCCCGATGAGATTCTGCAGATGTTGGAGATGCAGAGTAACATACACAAAATGTTGCAGGCAGTCGGGAGGTCTGGTAGCTTATATAGAGGGGGATAAAGCAAAACAGAGATTTCCTGCCGAGACCCTTCATCAGGACTGGAAGTGGGGAGAAGCCGGAATAAGATGGTGCGGGGAGTGGAAAGTGTCCAAGCTGGTAGGTGATAGGTGAAGCCAGGTAAGAGTGAAGGTGAGTGGGTGGGGGAGGTGGGAGATGAAGTGAGACGTTGTGATGTGGTAGGTGGAAAATGAAAAGGACTGAAAAGAAGGAATCTGATCGGAAATGAGAGCGGACAATGGGGAGAAAAGGAAGTAAAAGAGGAACCAGAGGGAGACGATCAGCAGCGGAGAAGAGAGAAGTGAGGAGACAGAATGGAGGAGACGGCCGTGTGGGTTGATGAAAAGAATAGATGGAGGTAGAAGGTAAAGATACCGATGATCATGCCATCATGTTGTAAACTACCCGGATGTAATATGAGGTGTTGCTCCACACCTGGGAGTGCGCTCATCGTGTTAGTTAAACAATGAACCGGAAGAGAGAGTGGGTTACTAATTTTCCCCTGGGATTCCTATTAAATCAATCCCCTCTCACCTTAAACTGGTGCCCTCTGGTTGTTGATTCCACAACAGCGGGGAAAAAGGACTGCACGCATTCCCCATTTCTGTACACTGATAGTTTGGAACACCTGCATAATGTCACCTCAATCTCCTAGACTTCAAGGTGTGAAGTCCCAACCTGCCCAACCTCTCTCCAGAACTCAGTCCCTCAAGTGCCGGCACCATTCTCATAAATCTTCCCTCCACTCATTCCAACGACGTCCCCTCTCCTATAGCAGACTGACCAAAACCGAATACAATAATCCAGGCCTGGATACCCTAACAATACCCTGACCCTCCTGCAACCTCACTAGCCTCTTCTTCAGACCATGAGCCATGAGATATCAGACAGGGGCTGCTCACCCAATCGAGTCTGCTCCGCCATTCCTTCGTGTCCACTTGATTATCTCTCTCAACCCCATATCCTCCTGCCTTCTCCTCATGATCTTTGAATATCCATTTAAAATACACTCAATGACCTACTACGTCTGTGGCAATGAATTCCAAAGATTTACCATCCCTGACTAAGGAAACCCCTCCTCATCTCTGCTGTCAGTGGATGCCCTATATATTGAGGCCGTGGCCTCTGGTCCCAGACTCACACAGTACATGGTACATCTACTTCATGGCCACTCTGTCGAGGCCTTTCAATATTTAATAGGTTTCAATGACATTCCCTCTCTTTCTTCTAGGCCAGCGAGTACAGGGTCAAAGCCAAATAATGCTCCTCATACTTGACCATTCCGGGAATCATTCTCGTGAACCTTCTCCGGACCCCTCCACCCCCTCCAATACGAGCACATCTCTTTCTCAGATAGAAGGTCGGAAACTGTTCACAAAACGCCAAGAGCGATCTGGCCAATGCGTTTTAAAGCCACAGTGTCACATCCTAGTTCTTATATGCTAACATTACAGTTATCATCCTTCATCAATACAATCTGCAAGCGAAACTTTAGGGACTCCTGCTCAAGGATTCCCAAGCACCTATGCCTCTCCGACTTTTGAATTTATTCCCATTTAATTGTTTTTCTACGCCCTTGTTCCTGCTAACAAATGTACATGACCGTACACTCGCATTCACTGTATTTCATCTGCTACTTCGTTGCCTGTTCCCTAAACCTATCGAATACCTGCTGCAGACTCCTGCTTTTCTCTAAACTACCTGTCCCATACCTATCTTTGATCAACTGCAAAGTTCCTCACTAATATTTCCATTCCGTCATCCCTATCATTCAGATTTAACATGAAAAGAAGCGGTCTGAATACCGACCCAGCGGAACGCCATTCGCCACCGGCAGCAAACAGAATCGGTTTGCATTGTTCTGGCCGTCTCCTGCCAGTAAACCAACCTTCGACCGATGCTAGTATCTTTCCCGTAATACCATGAGGTGTGATCCTGTTCAGCAGCTTCATGTGGAAGACCTTGTTAAAGACCATCTGAAAATCCAAGCAAACAACATCCACTGTCTCTCCTTTGTCTCTCCTGCCTGTTATTTCATCAAAGAATTCAACGGATTTCTCAAACAAGATTTCCCCTGAAGGAAACCATGCTGACTAAGGCCTATTTTATTATGAAACGCCAAGTAACCCGAAAAGTCTTCCTGAATGGACTCCAACCTTTGAGGTCAGACTAACTGTCTTGTCGTTTCCTTTCTTCTGCCTCCTTCCCTACTTAAACAATGGAGTGACGTTTAGTCCGCCAGAACCAGTCCCAAATCTAGTGATCCTTGAAAGGCAATTACGCATTATTTTAGAGAAACATGGAGGGGGGGGGGGATGGAGAAGGGATGTTCTTCACTCAGAGGCAGTGAGAATATTGAATGAGATGCCAGAGCAAGAGGCAGGGTCAATTTCAACATGTAAGAGGTTTTGACTGGGTACATGGATGCAAAGGGTATGGAGGGATAAGTCTGCAGAGTGTTCTCTGACTCTAATACCTTCAGAAACTCTCCAACCACCCCGTTTTGAACACTGGAGTGCTCACTGCTGGTCCGGGAGTCTTATTTACCCTCAGGGCTTTCAGATTACAAAGCACATTCTCTCCTCAGTAATACCATCTATGCTCAGCTTTCCCAATACTTTTGAATTATTGGCAAGTTTTTTTTTGGGGGGGGGGTTGGCGCGAAAGGCGACGTCAGAGTAAGAAATGTAATGGGACAGGAGAGAAAGCAGAGATGGATATGAAATATAAGACCATAAGATGTAGAAGCAGAATTAGGTTATTTGGCCCATCAAGTCTGCTCCGCCATTTCATCATGGCTAACCTAATTGTCCTCTCAGCCCCAATCTCCTCCGCTCTTCCAGTATCCGTTCATGCCCTGATCAATGAACAATCTATCAAACTCTATCCTTTTCAGAAACAGACAAGTATATGGGATACAACAGATACTGCAGATGTTGGAAATCTAAAGGAATACAAAGAAGGTGCTGGAGGAGCTCAGCAAGTCGGGCTTGCTTGGGAGCCAATGTTTCAGTCCAAGACCACTCATCTGGATACTAGAATATCGACAGGGAAGAAATTAGAAAATATTGTCAAATAGTGAAAACGTTTGACAAAATTTACTGCAAGCCTTAAGAAAATATGGCAAGCAGAAGTCAATAGTATAACAAATACAACAACGGGAGTAAACACCTTCACTATACCCATATAAATGGCTTTATTAGGAAAAATACCTTGGTCCCCTTCTGATCTGGAAAACTTACAAAGAATAAAAACAACTGAAATGACAAATTTAGAAAACAGTGTTAACACTGAAACGCACTCAGATCAACACTACCGAGAACAGAAGGCGGACGAGGAATTACAGACAATAAAAACTGCCACAACAGTCAGCTAAAACTCCTGAGTGCATATTTTCTTCAAAAATAAACAGGATTCAGCATTCCATGGGGAAGTATCCAAATGTGACTTGAAGTACACACCAGGAAGCTTAAATGAGAGGCCAACTTAGAAAAGTGAATCATCACTTGAAGAAACTGCTAACCAGTGGAACGTGTATGACCCTCTATGGGAGACATCCCAACGATCTGAGCTGACTCGATGTTTGTCAAGAAAGCCACGAACACGCGACTCAAAGTGGGAGATGTCTTCGCAGAAGGTGAGATTCCTCATGGAGATACAGGACAGGGTGGTTAACATAAAAATTATCAAAAACACATAAAATACTTTCAAACAAGGTGATGAATGCAGAAAATGCCATGAGAATCCAAACACAATCCAACACTTCCCGTGACCCTGCAGCAGTTTAACTCAGTCTGATTGTTTTCAAAGATACAATCAGGTGGCAAACATCATTCACCAAAATCTTGCTTTAAGCTCGTGAATGACCACCATAAATTCATAAGTGCACCATAATGATTCTGCCATAGTTTGATGCATCAGCAAAAAAGATGAGGCTGAGTACAGGGCTACGTTGGGAAACTTTGTCACATGGTGTGAGCAGAATCATCTGCAGCTTAATCTGAAAAAAACTAAGGAGCTGGTGGTGGACCTGAGGAGGGCTAAGATACCGGTGAACCCTGTTTCCATCCAAGGGGTCAGTGTGGACATGGTGGAGGATTACAAATACCTGGGGATACGAATTGACAATTAACTGGACTGGTCAAAGAACACTGAGGCTGTCTACAAGAATGGTCAGAGCCGTCTTTAATTCCTGAGAAGACTGAGGTCCTTTAACATCTGCCGGACGATGCTGAGGATGTTCTACGAGTCTGTGTTGGCCAGTGCTATCATGTTTACTGTTGTGTGCTGGGGTAGCAGGCTGAGGGTAGCAGACACCAACAGAATCAACAAACTCATTCGTAATGCCAGTGATGTTGTGGGGGTGGAACTGGACTCTCTGACTGTGGTGTCCGAAAAGAGGATGCTGTCCAAGTTGCATGCCATCATAGGCAATGACTGCCATCGACTCAGAAATGTACTGGTTAGGAACAGGAGTACATTCAGCCAGAGATTCATTCCGCCGAGATGCAACACTAACAAAGACTAACGGATTGACATCAGACTGGACGCATGGTGAGAAAAATTATTGAAGAATTATTCTGTGAAAAGGAAAGGCAAACGCAGCATTAGTAATGTTACAGTCAGTGGGAATCAGCAGGACGCTGTGTAACAAATGCAGTTACGGAACGGAGCGGGACCTCTTCACTGAGTTACTGTGGGACAACGAAAGGACCCTCCTGGAGAGATGTTCTCCGCAGGCGAGGGGAGCGCTGACGTCACTCCCTCGGGGGGGGGGGTGTGTTCTGTTGTGGAATGTGAATGAAGGAGTTTCATGATCCAGCTGCTCAGTCTATCAGCTGGGGAACAGGTGGCACCGGAGCGGAACATCAACCCTTGTTTGTTCGTTGGCTGTAAGTAACCTCATTCATTGCACAACCCGCCTACCCGTGATGGAGAATTCGTGTTCCCTATAAATTAGCAGGGTATCGTGGTCCGAGTCACACGCTGATGTGAACTGCACAACGGGAGATAATTCAAGCAATCGAACATGAATCGACCGGCGATCCTACAGGTGAAAGATGTTTGTTACCCTGTTCTAGCGGTGTTTGGTTTACCCGGTAAGTCGTATTAATACAGTGTCTAACAGCTATTGGCCTTCGGCAGGACACTGTTATTCTTTATGAAGTATGATCCGAAGATGCGCCGCAATGTGTCCATTATACAAGCTGCTCAATAGGCGCTGTATCGTTCCGTGTCCACACGGCCGGTGAGGAGACTTTCCTCTGGACACAGGAGGCCGTCTCCTCATGTCCGGTGCAAAGGGAACGGAGGGATGCCATCGCTGAAATAGCAGTAGTGTTTCGCTCAGGAGGGAATGTATTTTTCATCGTGCCTGTCGGAGGATAAAAGTGTACTACTACACATGAAGTGGCCATTCGGCCCGCTATGTCAACCTGAACCTCTGTGGTCCTATCTACCGGCACCTGACTAATATTCCTCTACCTCCCTCCCACCATGGCCCTTTACAAGCTTATCTTACGTGGTACAACACATCCCGCACCGTCCGCTCCGCGGGGAGCTGTTTCCACACTCGCAGCAAACTCTGAGTAAATAATCTCTCTCAGATTACCCCCGAAGTAATTCAGCTTTCACGCTAATCCTATTGTCGTTCAAAATAATTTCACACAATCTGAGAGGAAAAGGCTGAAATACATTTACACCAATTATACCCCTAATGGATACAAAGATTGCTTATTCCCGTCTGTATCCTTGTAAATATTTTGAACACTGTCACGAATTTTGATATACTTCCCGTACTGAGATAAGTAGAATTGTAAACAATACTACGGATTCGGCTTTAATTACGTATTGTACAAATTCAACTCAATAACTCAGCCCCAGTGCTCAAAGTCCTGATTTCTGATGGCCGATGTGCAAATTGATCTCTGTGCCACCCGGTTTACCCAGTGTTTTACTCTAAATGAATGACGGCTCTGTATTTACAGCTCCGTTTCATTTATGCGGAGCACCTCACAGCCTAGCATTCACCACGCAATGGTAACCTGGTTTATCCTCCTGCAGGGCGGCACATTACCCAGGCTCCCAGTACATTACACGGGCTGTTTCTCAGCCCGTTTCCAGCCGGTGAAGATCACACTGCGAAGTGCCTTTCCGTCCTGCCTCTGCTCACTCTCAGACCACCGGACTAAACAGAAATACATCCGAAATTATTTCAGAAATAAGTTGTCAGATTCACCTGTCTTCCTCCCTTAGTGATGTCTTTGTCTGTTGTTTTTTTTTTTCTGTTGCAGCTAATTTGTTAACAATTATTATTCTGTCCCGGGGAAAATGCGGTCTTTCCAAATGCATCTCTGCCTACATGACGATGATGGCGGTGTCAGATCTATCGGTCATTCTCATTAATGTCCTTGTCTATGAGATTTTAATATTCCGCCTGTCCAGTTCATTTCTGCAGTATACGGAAGTCCTTAAAGCCACGATCTACGTGCTGGCGGTCACTCTGGAATTATCACGGCGATACACGGTGGCCTTCACCTGTGATCGATATGTTGCCATATGTTGTCAGAAGTTTAAAACAAAATACTGCAGAGTGAAGATAGCCAGAATCCTGGCAGCAGTAATACTGGCGGGGCTTTGTTTGGAGAATATACCCTTCTTGTTTGCATTTCAGCCTCAACGAATAATTGGAAATATTTCGTGGGGTGTCCGCCCGAAATTGGACATCTTCAACTCTCCAATGTTCGTCGCGCTCAGCAGATTCAAAACCTTTCAAAACCTGCTGTGCGCATTTGGTTTAATACTTCTATGTAATGAGATGACTGCCAGGCATATCTTAGTGACCAACAAATCCCGGCGGGGCTTCCGAACCCATAAGAGTAAGATTGAACGTGACCCGGAAATGGAGAACAGGAAAAAGAGCATCATATTACTGTTCTGTATATCGGGCAGCTTTATACTATTTTGGCTGCCGTCGGCAGTGACCAATTTTATCGCCAGCCTAAACATGTATTTTGATCGCGACTATTACTCTGCCCGATATATCGCTGCTCAAACCGGGACTCTGCTCACGAACATGAGTTCCTGTACAAACACGTGTATTTATGCAGCAACCCAAACTAACTTCAGGGCAGAGTTGAAAACGTTGATACTGTCTCCTTGGACGCTTATCCGGAAATTGATCAAGACAAATGTCAGATCTCCTAAGGCTTTCTCCCATGAGTAGAACTCAGTTCCAGCTCGCACACGTCTTACAACAGGCAACGTTTTGTTGAAGATCCGCGCTTTTAGTTTGATAATAAAATAAAAATTATCATTTAAAACATCCCGATGCTGGTAACTGAAAGTGTCTCATTCGTATCTGATAAGAATTAGCTCGAGGTAGGAATAGAATGTATGAATGTTTGGAATGGGCCGGATGAAACACAGTATTGAATTAGGACAAGCGTCATTTCAATCTTAAAGAGACCAGACGATTTGCATCCGACATTGGATCTCCATAAAGCAACAGATAGCTACGGTCAATAACATCCTTATTCCATATTTTCCGATCTGTCAAGCGGTATCATCCGAAACAGCGAATAAAAGGGGCAAAAACATTTCGAATACTGCACAACAGCCTCCAAAAACTTCAGCAGATATTGAGAATAGAAAATATTCTTTCTCAATAATTTGTACAAGAATACAAATTTTGGAAAGGCGTTACATAACCTTTCAAAAGATCCTGTGTTATTTTAGCTTATTTCGTGATCGGCAGTGCCACTCAGCTGTACCAGAACCTCCTCAATTGACCAGCCACCCCTCAGCAATAGAAGGCGATCTTCTATTCCCGATCCTGCAGACATTATATTCGATGTTACCCCGCGATATTCCTTGTTACGGAAATCAGCCCTTACAGGAGTCAGAGATCAACGCCTAAATATTTGAGTACCTTCTATGAAAACTAATAAATAAGCACACGATTTATTCCTTTTGAAATTGACTTTATTAAGTCCTGTACAGATGACCCACATTCACTTTCTAATTAAATCTGAATATGGTTCATATTTCAGGGAGGCGATACTATCGCCACCGCTCCACAGCACGCCCAGCAAACCCATCCCCAAAATGCCGGGACTCCGTGAAAACTGATTTATTCAGGTTATTAACATGCAACACGAGAAGCTGATTCTCGAGGAGTCTCAAGATGGCGCTTATGGAGTGAAACAGTTTTAGGCTTCGCTCCAATCCTTTTACTTTTTTCTACCTGCAAGCACCCCCTAATTGACCAGTTTATACCTATTCTAAAGGGGTTCATACTTATAAAATCTTTTTCATCTGTTTGAATCATTTTCAACCCGTTGAAATGTCTAAACAAAAGGAATCGAAACAGACGAGATAACCGTTAACTCTGGAAGCAATTGCTAAACTTATGGACGGGAGACTTGAAAAACTGGAGAATAAATTAACCTCAAAGCTTTCTACGTTCGATGAAATTTTAAAGACAGTCGATGCAAAGCTTCAATCTCTTACACTGGATTCACAACAACAAGAAGCAAGAATTTTAGTTCTTGAAGATGCCGCTCGCCAGAAAGATCGCAAAATTGAAACTCTGCAATAACAGCCAGCTTCGAATGTATCTAATGTATTACATTTGCGCTACTTTGTTCAGGCCGTTATAAATAACTTGTTATCAGTTAATAGTTGTGCATCATTTAAAGTAAAAAAAATAGAAAATGCTGGAAACGTTCAGCGGATCGGGCAGCATCTTGGACCTTCCCAGTTCTGATACTGGGTCTTCCACAGTTTCTCTTTACACACATCCAATCTGATGTACCGAGTTTCCAGCACTTTACATTCAATTTTATGTTAAACGCGTTTTATTCCTGTTAGACTACAGGAAATGTGGTGGTCAATTGTGCTGGGCAAGATCTCATTTAACAATAGGATAATGATAAAATGTGTTCAGTTTAGCTGGTGGAGACAATGTGAAACATTATACCCGCCTGCTGGTGCCCCGCGCCCAGGTTTTCCAGCCCGCTCTCTGGCCCAGTCAGAGGTTCATCAGGTTCCCGTTCAGACACAGGTTGATGTCGGAGTGTTGGTGTTTGAACTCTGAATGGCCGAGACACTGCAGCATATTACTAGCAACAAGGAGTCCTGACTGAGCTGTTACCTGGGAAACACTCGGCATTTAGACCTGACAGTATCTGGGATTTGGCCCAGGTCAGTACTTCACAGATGGGGGCTGGATGTTCCTCCCTTCACAGTGAATCAAGAGGCTTGGGGTGCTGGGCATTGGTTGTGGGGAGATTTCTGATTACACCACTCGCTGTGAGATGTGAGGACGATGTCTGAGGATTCGGGGGTCGGTGAGTGTCAGATTCAGCAGTGTGACACTGTGAGGTTGGGTCCTGAGATAACACAGTTTTAGATCCAACTACAATGGACCCGGGGCTCAACCTGCCCAGGTTTATGAGGTGTTGAACGAGTATTTCTGTCCTGGGTTCAGATGTTTGTTTCTGGAATTCCTTTGGAAGTAATGACTACTTTTCTGAGGAGAGGATATGTTACCATCCCATCCCTTACAGTTAGAAACTGTGGGAATGGACTGTTCCGTGTTTGCAACAGTAGAAATAGACCCGTGAGTTTGGTGTTCAATCTGTGTTTGGAATTTCCTCCCCGCCCCCCGCCACTGTCACCTGTCTGTCAATCGATGGAAATTCGGCGGAATCTCAGGATGCTGGAAACCTGCACCAAAAATGGAAAATATTTGAAGCCATTCTGATGAACGATTATGAACCCAAATCACTAAGCTTGTTCCTCTGGAAATGGACGTATGCACAAGCGCATGTTTGCTGATACTTGGTGGAACAGTAAAGAAACCGCAACTTTTCCCCTGTATATTGTCCTGGTACCACATTCCCTGTAATTCCTGGAAATGTGTTCAGTAGAACTGTTGCTCACGTGGTTCACAGGAGTAATCTCAGGAATGAGAGCGTTTATGTCGGACAAGCATTTGATGACTCTGGGCCTGTACTCTAAGGAGTTCAGAAGTAGAGAGGAGGACGGGATCATATTTAAACCTACAGAATGCTGAACAGCCAGGAAATAGTGAACAAGGGGAGGATATTTCCATCAGACGGAGAGTCTGGGGTCTGAGAGGACAGCCTCGGAATAAGCAAGCTTCCCTTTAAAACTGAGATGAGGGAAACTTCTTCAGCCAAAGAGTCGCCGATCTGTGGAGACTGTTGCAATAGATGGTGATTGAGGCTGTCACTGGGTATATTTCTGGCAGAGATTAATATATTATTGATCGCTAACTATTGATCATTTTTGTTAGCCAGACTACTAGAGAATTAAGTGAATGCAGAACGTTAAAGGCAGACTTTACAGTTTTAGATTCTTCATTCCAAAATGGCTGCAGTGATAACCTTTGTCATAATGAAACTCATAGCATACGATGTTAGGTTTGTTAATTCCTTTTTCAGTTATTTTTGGTGAGCTTCTTCCTCCGTTTCCAGGGTAACGGCCCACTATAGCTGCAGGAAGAGTTGCACATTTTTTATCGCTCTGTGGTCACCGCCTCTCAGGGTAGAGACAGTGGCCTCGGGAGCAAATGTAACAGAGTAATTGTGTGAGGAAAGGATGCTGTGAGTATTGGCTGCATGGGATGAACTGAGAACACAGAAGCAGAGAAACATAGAGAACTACAGCATAGTAAATACAGCAGCATGATAGTGGGAGGAAAGGATGCTGTGAGCATTAACTGCATGGGATGAACTGAAAACACAGAAGCAGAGAAACATAGAGAACGTAGAGCAGAGTAAATACAGCAGCATGATAGTGTGAGGAAAGGATGCTGTGAGTATTGACTGCATGGGATGAACTGAGAACACAGAAGCATAGAAACATAGAGAACCTACAGCATAGTAAATACAGCAGCATGATAGTGGGAGGAAAGGATGCTGTGAGCATTGACTGCATGGGATGAACTGAGAAGACAGAAGCAGAGAAACATAGAGAACCTACAGCATAGTAAATACAGCAGCATGATAGTATGAGGAAAGGATGCTGTGAGCATTGACTGCATGGGATGAACTGAGAACACAGAAGCAGAGAAACATAGAGAACGTACAGCAGAGTAAATACAGCAGCATAATAGTGTGAGGAAAGGATGCTGTGAGTATTGACTGCATGGGATGAACTGAGAACACAGAAGCAGAGAAACGTAGGGAACGTACAGCAGAGTAAATACAGCAGCATGATAGTGGGAAGAAAGGATGCTGTGAGTATTGACTGCATGGGATGAACTGAGAACACAGAAGCAGAGAAACATAGAGAACGTACAGCAGAGTAAATACAGCAGCATGATAGAGGCAGGAAAAGATGATGTGAGAATCGACTGCATGGGATGAACTGAGAACACAGAAGCAGAGAAACGCAGAGAACCTACAGCATAGTGCACAGGCCCTTCGGCCACAGTGCTCTCTCAAACATGTACTTACTTTAGAAATTTGCTTGAGTTACCCATCAACCCTCTATTCTTCCAAACTCCATGTACCTATCCAAAATTCTCCAGAACACCTTACTTTATCCGCCTTCACCACCGTCGCCGTCAGCCCATTCCACGCATTCACCACTGTCTGCGTAGAAAAACCTTACCCCAGACATCGTCTCGGTACTATTTCCAATCACGTTAAAACTGTGCCCTCTCGTGTTAGCCATTTCAGCCCTGAGAAAAAGCCTCTGACATTCCACACGATCAATGTATCTCATCATCTTGTACATCTCTATCAGGTCACATCTCATCCCCCATCTGTCCAAGGAGAAAAGGCCACGTTCACTCAACCTCCAGCCGTCCGGCAGAGCTGAGTCCCGGCCCTTCACACCGCAATCGGCCCCCGATTTACACAAACCCTGTAATAGTTCCTTCCTCAGCGCCGCCCGGACGGTACAACAGGGGGCAATACTTGGTGTCGGCAGCGCGCCTGCGCATCTCCGAGGGTCAAACGGTGCCACCAATGGCTCGATGTTCCCACAGCGCAGAGAGCTCGGCCGTCCGGTATATTGAATTAGTAACTGGACATTCGCCACGTCAGTCCTGTTCCGTCATCTACTGTGATCTCAGTGACAGATCCCCGCGACCGTCTGCAACACTTCACTCCCTTGCCTGTCAATAATCTGTGTTCTGCGGAATTAAACACATTAAACACTTTTTCTTTGAGGAAGCGAATTTCAAAGACGTACTAATTCCACCTCAGAAAATTAACCTCATCTATCTTCACTTGTTTCATCTACACCTATAGTAGCAAACATCTTGTCGATATTCCTTTTCAGAATCCGCGTGATTTTCATTGTCTCCAGCAAAAGCTTAATTCATTTACGTAACCACCAGAGGATGAAATCTCCTCACCTTCATCTAAATAACAGCGAATGTAATCAAATCCCCGTCGTAATCGAATACCAGCGAATACAGCGCAGTGGTCAGCGTTGGAATGGACGGGGAACAACAGTAGAAGACCCCGGACATTCAGTCAGTGGCCACATTATTAGGGACAGGAGGTTCATGGTAAAGTGCCCACTGGGTGTAGAATTTGCTATTTTTGTCTACGTCCAGTGAGAATTACCACAATATTTGTAAATATAAATATCACTGCCAGAGCTTCCTCGTCTTCCCTAAGAAACACACACATACATAATAATCGAGCACCCAGATCCGTGAAGCCATACGATTTCAATGATAATATTGATATGGTAGAAATATTAGAAATATTGCCGTTACAAGTAGGCTTATTAAAACATCATTACACTGCCGAATACAGCCCATGTTCCTGCCTGATGGAGAACTCCTGGGTCTGTTTTCAGTGAATCCGAGAATCTGAATTTTATGTCCCTAACACTAACTGAACACACTCTGAGCAATGTTCAGTTGATAACATGCTCATAAACCTGAACTTCAGACTATTCAGCATGTAACACCACACCTTATTCCACAACGCTTGTGTTAAACCACACAAAGACTCACCCTGCTTGAATGAGTCTTTCTACCTTGTGGTCCGAAGCAGAATTAATATTTACGTGCGCGAAATTTTGCCACCTCCAGAGGGGAATCATAATCCGCATTCTGGTTCAGTTTGGCTGGTGCCGTCATGTTGAAATTATTGTTCACCCAACGACCAGTTTATTGTTAGATTATAAACTCCTGCGACATCTCAGGGCAAAGATCGCTCTTGGTTTATTACACAGAGACAGCAGAAGGAAGGGCGCTCTCCACTCTGATGCATTTGGAATAATGTTCTCTTTCGATCAGCGGACATTCCCCTTTCTCCAGATATAACTGTGCCCCCGTAACATGGACATGCTCTGATATTCAGTTGGTCCTTTTAAAAGCCATCTTTAGCAGTTGTCCACAGTTGTGACGTTAGGGTAATGGGTAATTGGGGAGCGGCTGTGCCGAGATTACCATCTCTCAGCGATATCTACTCGTCAAAGTCGACAACAAGACAAGGATGTCCTTCTCCTTCAGTTTATTGTTCACTGACTGGAAACGAATTGCTGGATTACAGCGCCATCATATAAAATTTAGACCATTTCCCGGCTGTTGAATTTGCCTGACATCGCATTTGTGTTACACGTACATCAAATGTTTTTTTTATCAGTGACGGATGGAAAAACTCTGAACATTAATCTCACTGGAACTCTTATTTGGCCGAGGCTGCTGCTGGCATATTGGATTAGTAGCAGGACATTCGGCCTCTCAGTCGTGTTCCACCATTCACTGATTCTCTGATCTCAACTGTACTCTGATCTCAGCTGCCCGAGCCTGCACAGCCTGCAGCACGTCACTTCCTTGCCTATCAAGAAATGACTGTGTTCTGCGCAATTAAACATATTTAAAAAAATCTCCTGCTTTTTCTTTTTTTCCTTTGAGGAAGAGAATTCAAAAGACACACTATTCCCCCTCGTAAAAATAATCTCGTCTATCTTCACCTGTTTGAGTTTCCCTTACAGCAGGAAACATATTATCCACATAGTCAAGATGTCTCGTCATGTTCCATATTACCAGCAACCGCTCAACTCGTTTATGTAAACAAGCGGATAAAGTCTCCTCTCATTGATGTAAATAGCAGCGAGTACCATCGCCTCCTAACCTTTATATACGAATACAGTAAAAAATCCGACATTCATTCAATTCCTCAGACACCTCGCTCTGCAGCAGAATCCGAGAATTCCTGAATGAGAGAACTCAGTCAGTCCTGAACGGAGCAGCATCCCCAAAACCATCACACTGAGCACGACCCCCCCCCCCCCCCACCACCCCGCCAGGGCTGTGGTCAGTCCACTGCTATTCACTCTGCTGACTCACGACTGTACTGCAACACACAGCTCGAATTACGTAATCAAGTTCGCCGATGACACGACCGTAGTGGGTCTCATCAGCCAGAACGACGAGTCAGCTTACAGAGAGGAAGTGCAGCGGCTAACGGACTGGTGCAGAGCCAACAACCTGTCTCTGAATGTGAACAAAACGAAAGAGATGGTTGTTGACTTCAGGAGAGCACTCCTGACCACTCCCCACTGAACATCGACGGCTCCTCGGTAGAGATCGTTATGAGCACCAAATTTCTGGGTGTTCACGGGGCGGAGAATCTCACCTGGTCCCTCAACATCAGCTCCATAGCAAAGAAAGCCCAGCAGCGTCTCTACTTTCTGCGAAGGCTGAGGAAAGTCCATCTCCCACTCCCCATCCTCATCAGATTCTACAGAGGTTGTATTGAATATACTGAACAGCTGCATCACTGCCTGGTTCGGAAATTGCATCATCTCGGATCGCAAGTCCCTGCAGCGGATAGTGAGGTCAGCTGAGAAGATCATCGGGGTCTCTCTTCCCTCATCACGGACATTTACACTACACGCTGCATCCGCAAAGCAAACAGCATTATGAAGGACCCCACACACCCCTCATGCAAACTCTTCTCCTTCCTGCTATCCGGGAATGGGCTCCGAAGCATTCGGGCTCTCACGACCAGACTATGTAACAGTTTCTTCCCCCAAGCTATCAAACTCGTTAATACCCAGAGCCTGGACTGATGCTTTACTGCCCTACTGTCTTGTTTATCCCTTATTGTAATGCCTGTACTGTTTTGTGCACTTTATGCAGTCCTGGGTAGGTCTGTAGTCTAGTATAGTTTTTTTTTCTGTGTTGTTTTTACGTAGATCAGTCTAGATATTGGACTTTGTCATTTAACACCACGGTCCTGAAAAAACGTTGTCTCATCTTTACAATGTAATGTAGCAGCAGTTATGGTCGAAATGACAGTTAAATGTGACGACTTGACTCGACTTGAAAATTGATGCAAAATGGTTATTCAGTGCGTCCACCATTTTGTTATCCCCTATTACTGTCTCTCGGTCATTGCTTTCCACTTTCTCCTCTCTTGTACACGTTGTGTATCTGAACAAAAAAACTTCTGGTATCTTCTTTAATCATATTGGCTAGAATTATATTGCATTCCTTCTTTAACTTTTCAATGAGTTTTATTTTGCCTTCTGCTGGCAAATAAAATGTCCCAATCATTTAACTTCCCGCTAATACTTATTGTATTGCATGTCTCCTCTATGCCTATGGTGTTGGCGTTGAATAGTGTTTTGTGCCAGGGTTGTATCATCTTCCGTTATAACACATTCCAATTTAGTAAGTATATGTTGTGTGCTTTCGAAATTCCTTTCAGAAACTACAAACTGTTCTGCTGTCATGCCTACCTGTGTTTTTTTCCAATCGATTCTGGCGAACTCCTCTCTAATGGCTTTGTAATACCCTCTACACTGTAATTTTGATGCATCCTTTTTTTTCAATTTTGAGGGTGAATTTGATCATATCGTGAACATTTTCACCAAAGCCCTCTGATCAATTCCGGCTCATTACACAGTATCTCCCGGTGGGCTCAACCTCGAGCTGCTCTGAAAAGCCACCGCGCAGGCATTTCCGAAATTCTGTCTCTTGGAGTCCAGGATCAGCATGATTTCCCCAGTCTTGCGCTATATTTTAAACCAGCATGACGATTATTATATTGCCCTTTCGGCAGGTGTTCTCTATCTCATGTTATATTTTGTAGAACAAATCCTTTTTCTGGTTTGGGTTGTCTGTAAATATAACTTACATAATGGTTTTTATCCTTACAGTTCGTTGTTCTATCCACGATGATTCAACACTTTGCAACCCCATAGCACCTCTTCTAAATTATTTAATTTCACATTTAACCAACAGAGCAACACTACAACTTCTACATTCTTGGCCCGCCTGTAACAGCAATGTATATCATTGACATTAAGCTCCCAGTTATAATCTTCCTTCAGCAGTGATTCTTATACCATCTTATACACGTGCTCCCAAATGCAACTGTGCGAGAAGTTCTTCAACCATGTCCAGTGCATTCAAATAGAACGTCTTCAGTACAGTATTCCCCCTTCCTATTTTTCTCGCCTTTTACGTTCCATCTTATCCGACTGAATGCAATTTTGTTTAAAACCCCCAGAAAATCCCAGCCTACTTGCCCGCCAGCACATTAGACCCCTCTGATTCAAGAGTAACCCGTCCCTTTGGTAAAGATCGTTCCCTCTCCAGAATCTCCTCCAGAATCTGCAACACGATCTCATTCTAGTCGTCAATGTCAATTGACTAAAACGGCAGTAAATCGTCTCTGTGTTCGATTACCCAAACGACAATCAGCGCACTTCAAAGATTATCTGTCCGACGTTAGTGGATGGTCGCATAACCGGGTCCTGTGATAAACACCAGCTGCTCATACGACCATCTTCCACCAGCTTACATAGCTGCATGTACCCCCGATCGGTGGGCTGAAGGGTGGAAGTGGGTTAAGCAAGTTTGCTAACCATGTTTGCTCAAATGCGACCTGCAGTCCAGTGGAGGAAGGGAGATCTCTACAACTCTTTTATTTGGTCCACTTCAGAAAAAAATCTCTGGGCATTTTCCAGTGGAGAAGAGGATAAAGAAACTAAAGCATGAAAAAGGTGCAACTTGTTTTCAGTGGTGCAGAATACGGAGCACTGCGGGAAAAATAAAATTATCATGTTTACTTCACTTACAGCTTTCTTCAGATGTATTTTTTCTGATGTCCAAAGCTGTCGATAATGTAGTAAATATAATTGTTAACATATACTCTCTGCGTCTAAAGATACGTTTAACATATTTTAAAATATTGTGAATACTGCAAATAAATGTTTATGTTTATGCTGTTTCAACCAGGCTATGCACAAAAGGAAAGAGAATTATTGCACATCACATATCAGATTAATTACTGTCAGAAATAAATGTCGCTAACCCTTCTTAGTTCAGCACATGCAGAAATATGGAACGCGCCACATGTTTGTATGAAATGAAATAACACACATTATCGATAATAATTTTGCAATAATTAGAAATGTTTCCTCCAATGGCAGTGAACATTCAAAACAAATTTCTCTGGAAAAGGGGACGGATGTGAAACACGGTCTTGATCAATTTGCCCGAAATCTTCTCCGATCACAATCAGACTCATCTCTGGGACTTTATGAACAGCCACTCTCTGGAATGGAACTACAGATCAGCGGACAGGAGGCAGAGTCAAACAGGAGGAAATCTGCAGATGCTGGAAATTCAAGCAACACACACAAAATGCTGGTGGAACGCAGCAGGCCAGGCAGCATCTACAGGAAGAGGTACATTCGACTTTTCGGGCCTTGCCAGTTCTCCATCTCCCTCTGGTGCTCCCTCCTCCTTTCTTTCTCCCTAGGATTCCCGTCCCATGATCCAGTCCCATGATCCTTTCCCTCTTTCCCTCTCCCTTTTGCCAATCAACTTTCCAGCTCCTCACGCCCCCCCCCACTGTCTTCTATCATTTAGGATTTCCCCTACCCCTCCCACTTTTAAATCCCTTACTATCTTTTCTTACAGTTCGTCCTGACGAAGGTTCTCGGCCCGAAACTTCGACTGTACTTCTTCCTACTGACGTTGCCATGCCTGCAGCATTCCACCGGCATTTTCTGTGTGTTGCGGGAAGCAGAGTGTAATAATGGAGTGTCGTAATGATCAGGGGCTCTTTATTTAAATAAGTAAAATGGCCTACACTTTCAAACAGGTCGCTGCTCACACTGAAGTTATCATTGCTTGAATTACATCACTGTCACTGCTGTTCAACCTCAGCCGACTGAACTGAGATGATGATCTCACTACCGGCCTCGCGGATAAACGTCGTTACTGTTTCACGCCCATCGTTGACCATGTTAATCATGTTGTTGTGTCTGGAGTCTTAAATCTGAGGACAGTGATGTTGTCACTGCGATTCCTTGTCACTCGCTGATCTCCATTACAAAGACACCAATATTTGAAATTGCTCCACAATGCATAGAATTCAACTGGCGATTTATTCACTGCTGTTTGTGAACCTTGCAGCTAGCTGATTTTCGATTCTCCAGATGAAAGTGATCAGCAGAGTGCAATCCTGTTTTCTGTACATTACTCGTTTCGTTTTTAACTGCGTGGACCGCAATGACAATACTGCTCAAAATGACAGCGGAACTAGCAGGACAGGTACAGAATTATTCCAGCTGCTACTGTCCTGCAGCTTCACAGCTAATCTCTAAAGCAGGATCACCGCCGACACCGTGCACTGGATTTTCCCTTAAAGGTGCAGTTCATATAGCGTTATTATAATGCTAAAAGATTGGAATTTGTCAAATTGCATCTGGTCTGGTTTTTATTCAGTATCCACTGCGCACTAGATTGGAAATTATATCAAATGCACTTCAAAAGATAGTTCTTTCTTTTACAGAACGAGCGACGAGACGAAGTGATTTAAGATCGCAGTAATGCAGTTTCGTAGAGACGCGTTACTTAGTTCAACTTTAGCTTCCACGCAGACGATGTTTAATACTCTACCTGTCTACCAGAAACATATGCAGCGGGTAAATCATAATCAGCATTTACTACATTACAGCTGGCGGAGTATTGTATTGTCACAGGTTATGAAGGACAGGTGTAAGAATATTCATAATATCAATGGCCCCACACACGCCGGCAAATATAAAAGCTGTTTGTTCAGCGAGAAACAAACTCAACAGTGAACACCTCAGCATTTACATCATTGATGTGATTTCCTGTACCCTAAACATCATGATCATATGCTGATTTTTTTTCGCAAGAATATCAGTAAACACTGAAGTTGTTGCGGAAGAACGTTTATTGTGTTTAATTTTTATCATTATAGTGCGCAGGGGTAGCACACCGAATAGACCGGAGAAAGCGCAGGCTGGTGGGTTGGCAAGTTTGCAGACGACACACAGGTTTGTAGTGTAGAGGATTGTTGAAGATTGCAGAGAGACATTGATAGGATGCAGAAGTGGGCTAAGAAGTGGCAGATGGAGTTCAACCCGGAGAAGTGTTAGGTGTTACACTTTGGAAGGAAAAACTCCAAGGCAGAGTACATAGTAAATAGCAGGATTATTGTAAATGTGGAGGAGCAGACGGATCTGGGTACATGTCCATAGATCCCTGAAAGTTGCTTCACAGGTAGGTAGGGTATTTAAGAAAGCTTATGGGGTGTTAGCTTTCATAACTCGAGGGTTAGGGTTTAAGAGTCGCGATGTAATGATGCAGCTCTATAAAACTCTGGTTAGGCCACACTTGGAGTATTGTGTCTAGTTCTGGTCGCCTCACTATAGGAAGGATGTGGAAACATTGGAAAGGGTACAGAGGAGATTTACCAGGATGCTGCCTGCTTAGAGAGTATGGATTATGATCAGAGATTAAGGGAACTAAGGCATTCCTCTTTGGAGAGAAGGAGGATGAGAGGAGACATGATAGAGGTGTATAAGATATTAAGAGGAATAGACAGAGTGGACAGCCAGCGCCTCTTGCCCAGGGCCCCACTGGTCAGTACAAGAGGACATGGCTTTAACGTAAGGGGACGGAAGTTCAAGGGGGATATTAAAGTAAGTTTTTCTTTACTCAGAGTGGTTGGTGCGTGGAATGCACTGCCTGAGTTAGTGGTGGATGCAGATAGTCTAGTGAAGATTAAGAGACTACTAGACAGGTATATGGAAGAATCTAAGGTAGGCGGGGGGATTATGTGGGGTGCAGGGTTTGAGGGTCGATACAACGAAGGGCCTGTAATGTGCTGGACTAGTCCATGTTCTTACCACACAGGGTTACACATCCGTAAGACTAAAGGGATTCTTTGCACACACACCGAAGAAATTTTGGATTAATACGTCAAATCTAAATGTGATTGCTGTTCAGTTGATTAGCATATAAAGAACCTGAAGTTTCATAATCTTCTGCCGTTTGTATTCAATGGCTGGACGTAAGGGTGCCTACAGGAGCATGCAATGATATATTTCTTCGGCACTTACTCTGCAATGGATTATTGAACGTTACACGCCTGTGCTTGCCTGACTTTTGTTTCTGGCAAAGAAATATGTTTAATAGAACATATATACTTTTAATCAAAATTTTCCCAGCTTGAAACGCATTTTTTTTTCAAATTTATTGCTATCGACAATTCGAATAAACGTGCTTCTAGATCTCTAAGCTGAATTCTAAGGGAATTCATTGCAAAGGCAACAGAGATAAATTACAGCCAGGAAGAGAGGTTTTAGTTCAGCCTTTGCAGGCTTACACATATACCATCTCTGTGGAAAATGAAAACAATTCTAGTTTCCACAGACTTTGTTGAAATACCATAGGATTCCGGACACTGCTCAAGTGAGAGGAAATATTCCAAGGAACCGAATGAAGAGGAAAAAATAATAATAAAATAATCCGAATAACAGATTCAGAGCACTGGTGGATGTTTATTTCTGTGTGATCTTCAATCGAGGGTAAATTGTACAATGTTACAGCGGCACGTTTGCTTGCCAACAAATACAAAGTCACTATATAGAAAAATGCTGATTCTGCCTGGATTAAAGCGCATCCAATCACACGGAAACATTGCAAACAGCGGAACAGTATCATCGGCCACACAGGGAAAATCTCTGTAGGTCTGCGGCCTGGGCTTTGTATGCGATGTGGGGAGGGTTATGGACCTTAAGGAAACGACTTGATTTTTCTTGCTAATTTCTGGTTCAACAGCAGCAGGATTTTACAGGAAAGTGAGACACAGTGCCCATGTTGAAGATTCGTAATCTACTAGTATATAAGGATGACATGAAAAATAATAATCAGCCACTTGTGAAACCACAGAAAGACAGTTGCAAAGAATACTTATTGACGACTCAGTGACCTGATCCGCATTGCGCAGGAGGGAACCCAGTTGCCGACAGTTAACTCCATCGTTATTGTCGCTGTATCTGTCTGTCTGTCTGTCTGTCTCTCTCTCTCTATCTCTCTCTCTCGCTCTCCCCCTCTCTCTCACCCTTTCTCTCTCTCTCACCCTTTCTCTCTCTCCCTCCCTTTCTCTCTCTCTCTCTCTCTCTCTCTCTCTCTCTCTCTCTGACTGTCTCTTTCACTCTCACTCTTCCCTTCCTCCCCTTGTCTGCCTTTCTTGTCCACCTGCTATGCCTGTCGAACATGACAGCACATTTGCACAGAGGGCTGACAGACCTTTTCTCGCTCATAAAACCTCTAATTTCCAAACTCATGCCGCTCTCTGTCAGAACCGCTGTTTTCTTCCATTAATCTTACACCAGCCAAGATGGATCAAATGTGATTTTGACTAATTTACCGCTTTGCTAACCCAGGTGTTTTAAAGAAAATGCATATGTTTGCTCATTTTTGTCTTATTTCCAGTTCAAACTGTGTTAACCAGTTGCAGTGAGGTATTTTTAAAAATTATATTAGTAATTTCAGGATATGTGGCCACAGCAGCATTTATCTGCACATTTCTTCCTTTGCCACCTGGTAAACCAAGGGTTAACTCTTCCCGTAGCTTTGTGGAAAATAATTAGAGTCAGTTCAGGGTAGGCTGCTGACGTCACCGATTATTTTTCTCTCTGTTTAATAAGAGCCCCGTTCACCCGGTTCCCTCAGTTTCAGCGAGAGCAGCCTCACCTGCCACGGACAGGTAACCGGAGCTGCAGTGTCAGGGAGAGTGAGGACGGATTGGCTCGTTCTGTCATGGATCGGGTTCCGGGAAGCGCAGCCTGGAATATAACGGGAAATGGGAGAAGTGTCTTCTGGATGATTCCATATATTTCTGCAGACTATTGGGTACCGGTCGATTTTCCAATCACATATGTTCTCCTCGCCATTCAAGTGGTTTTCTTCCCCGTCCTCGCCATTATTGCTCTTCCTGGTGAGTCTCTTTAATACGTCACCGCATTTTTCTTATCACGTGTACCTCTCAATATAATAATTAAAGATGTTGTCGCAGTACAATGTGTTAATTAAACAAACCTTTTTCCTATGCACTTTGGTGGTTTTCTGTCCTGACGATCTCTGTTCAAGAGAATATGTGTTGGCAGTGGTGTTGATCCAGAGCAGGTTTACGAGAATGATCTAGCGATTAAACGATCTCACGTATGAGGCGCGTTTGATGGCCCTGTGCCCGTATTCGCGTAATTTAAGCGGTTGTTAACTGAGACATCAATGTTCATGTAGAGAAGTCAAGAAGACCGTTTTGGAAGGGAAACACGTCAATCCTGATTGAGTAGCTTATGGTCCTGTGGCGTGGTCAGGCTGGCTCAGTTAATGTTCCGGGTGTAATGGTTACGTTTCTGACGAGTGAACTTACTGACAGTCGCTCAGCACAGCAGCCTACCACCGAGACGTTGAAACATTACATATTAAAATGGATCCCCGCTTTCCATTCGCTTTCTCCTCGCCACGAGAATATCTGCTATGAATCAAGTTTCCCCCACACCCCTCATTTGAGGGTCAACTGCAATTAAACTGGGTTCCAACCCCTAATCTTTCCGTGGCTAATCGGTCTGATCGGTCATCTGCAGTCCAGGATTCCCGTGAATTTAACCAGGTCCCTCCGTTGTCAGGACCCTCGGTTGTGCCGACCACATTAACGAAGTGTCTTTCGTATTTTGGCTCCTATCTCGCCCTATAGGCTTGCGGGATTTCCTTAGAAAACGTCGTTCGTTTTTCACTTTTCCACATTGGCTGTCGTTCAGCAGTGGCAATACGTTCTCTAAACTTTGAACATTTATCTTCATGGCTCCGCTTCCGCGCGTTTTGCGTTCGCCAGCTCTGTATCCACATTTCTTTTGCTATCGTAACAGTTGGCAGAGTGAGGCTGTCGCAGAAAGAATGACGTTAGTGTGACGACCCCTCCTCCATTTCTCTCTGATCATTTTCAACAACATCGGTCGGATGAGAAAGTTAATAAATTCGTTAGTTCTTTTCGATCTTTAATGTGCTGGCCGAGGTGCCACTGAAGCAAAGGAAGCATTGTCTTTGGAATATAATCACTGGTTGCCTCTTCTGGCAATGGCCACCCTCCTGCCCACTGTGTTCATAAAATGCATTTTCCGATTGGGACCCAAAAATTGTAAAGTGCAATGACCTTTTGTATATATTTCCACGCCAGCTGCATTTGACAGGGTGTAAAGCCTAAGGAACTGATTTCTGAAAGCATGATAGACCACTGTAAGTTCTTAAAGTGCTGACCATGACATATTGTTATGGTGAAAATTAATTTCATTGTTGATGAAAAAGAATGCATTTTCGAGACATTAATGACTGGCATAGGATTGTAAAGACAGAAGTACAAAGAGGAGCTGGTCAGACTCATGGCAAGATTTCAAGGTAATACTCCCTCAATATTGGCAAACAGGAAGAGAGGCGCAAAAATAAGGTTTTGGACGACAACTCCATCTGCAAATTCAGATGCCCTGGCTAAGGATCGGGTCGGAAATCTGGCCCTCAGACAGAGATGGTGGGTGTCAAGGATAATTATTTCACGACAGTTGAGATTCCGCAGAGCATCATTCGGACCTTTTCCCCTCAGCATGTACCGAATTCCACAATCATCAGCCGTCGTTATCTGTGTTCCTCGCTTTCCATTTCGTTGATGATATTCGATCGAACAGATTGCGCTAAGATTACACTACTTTGCAGAATGGTTCAATTTTATTCAACTGGTAATCGCTACGATTACATTATTCCGTCCGACACCCTCATCTCAATCATTGACACACATTACACTCGTTTTAAGAGAGCTCTTCCTGTTGTATTTACCCTGATGATTTATTCTACTTCGCAGAGAACATGGTGACAATATTCATCCTGTCTCGGGGAAAGTGCGGCCTCTCCAGAGTTGTCACGTGCTATCTGGTTGCCATGGCAGTGGCGGATCTTCTGGTTCTTATCCTGGACCTGATATTGAGCAAGATTCCTCTTACGTACATGCAGTACTCCGATTTCACCCGCTCAATGCCCAAGGTGTGTAATATCCACGCTGCTCTGATTTACACCGCAACCGACTGTTCGGTCTGGTTCACCGTCACGTTCACCTTGGATCGGTTTGTCGCCATTTGTTGCCAAAAGATGAAAACAAAATACTGCACGCGGAAAACCGCGGCCGTGGTTTTGGGGACAGTGACTGTGATCAGCAATTTAAAGAATATCTACTGGCATTTTCGATTGTCAGAGAAATACACATGGATAATTGCTCCCTTCATTTGTCAACAGAGATATCAGTTTTTAAATTTCACGAATCAAATTGACCTATTTTATTCCTTCCTCACCCCTGTACTCCCATTTGTGCTGATTCTGCTGAAGAACTGCCTCACTGTCAGGCACGTCTTAGTCACCAGCAGAGCCCGCAGGAGACTCAGGGTTCCCGGTAACGGACAGAGTGCCAGAGACCCGGAGATGGAGAAACGCAGGAAATCCCTCGTTTTATTGCTGATGGTCTCGGGTAATTTCATCCTGTTGTGGGCACCTTTCAGTGTGTTCTCTGCGTGGGATCGGCTGCATTATCTTCCCATACGTTTGCTTCCGCCAGATTCCCTTCGAGAGCTGGGCATCATTCTGCAGCTTCTGAGCTGTTGTACGAACACGGCCCTTTACGCCGTTACACAGGCCAAGTTTAGGAAGCAGCTAAAGAATGTCGTAAAATCACCGCTTGCCCTCATTGTTCCGAAAAAGTCTTGACTTAGTGGCGTCGCCCGTCCAGATGACACGAGGTTCTATATATTGCGGGCACTTTCTGTCCCTCTTGGCCTAGCGTATCTTTATTCCTATCGCACCTCACAAGCGGAAATTGCATTGACAAGCCCCTTATGCAGCCGCAATGCTGGTCCCGAATTCGCCTGCTCATTTCCCTTCTTTGCCCTACTGATTGTAGTGCATTTCGCCCCATGGTTCCACCGTACATTCCTCTGTTCTCCCGATACGTTGGTCCAGCTGCAAGGCCATATTCCTGCGAGGGCATCAGTGTTCCCGAAACAACCCGTTCATTCCCGACAGTGGCGGCTGAATTGATGCTACAAGTCCATTGACAAATGTATTGGTGCCTCTTCCTGCAGCCACGCTGAGCTCGTCATTCTCATGTACATGGCCTACAATTTGCCACACCGCCCGCAGATCAGGTTGTACCCGGTCTGACACCATTCTTGTCTCTCGAGATCTCTGTTCCCAACTCCAGGGAGAGATTATCTACCGACATCTTCTCCAAAACCATGCAACTGACTCTAACAGTTATCCTGAAGATACCAACTGAAAAACGGACACTCGCAAAAGTGCTATTCCATTCTATCATTTCCTTTGATGAGAATTTCATCCCCAGACATTTTACAGTCAATGGAGATTCCCTTCCACCACGATCGATGCTTCTATCTCCATTCTCTGACGCATTTCCCTCAGGTAACATCACTCCATACCACCCAGAATAATAAAAGAGATTGGGTCTCCTTGTCCTCAGGTAACACGCCACGAGCCTCCGCATGCAAGATATTTTACCGTAGCTTCGACCATCTCCATAGCCACTCTACCACCAGGCACAACTTCTCCTCCCCCATCTCCGGTTTCTGCTGATCGTCCACTGCGCGTCTCCATTGTTTACCAGCGGTGCTCAGAAGTCTCCCTTATTCCTGTAACTATACTGCAGACATTATTTCCAGCAGGTACTGGTTATTCAAGGACAACGGAGATCACACTGGCGACACACTGCATTTCCAATGTCCGCTGACTTGCAAGAAATAAAATGCTGATACTCCATCCAGTTACAATCGTCAAAACCCATTGTCTTCAATGATGTCATCTTCAATCCCTGTCAGACTAGTATGTTACTGTTGCCGATGACAGAATTCTCCTGAAAGCTGTTATGAGATAGATATTATCGAGTTTGGAGGAGAGATATTTTTGAACAAGGGCCCCATCTAGTGGCCACACAGACGGAGGAAGATAGACGCATTTAACATTAATTGTTGTTATTCTGATCGCAATAACACCGGGAATAGCCCAAACAATTGACAGTAAAGCTCGCTGTTTTATTTTTAAGTATCACATTGTATCGTGTTTATACTTGGAGGATTCTGATGTGACCGGGTCTTCTCCAGACACATAAATAGTTCTACTAGTGGTGGCATTTCCTCACATTAATTAAGCTGCTTATGCAGTTGCATCACTTTATTGTTCACAGTGAGAGTGTCGCTCCTTATCCTGTCAATCGCAAACATAACGATGATATCTGAATATGAACACGTCCGTCAGCTAAACCATACTACTAAACATGAATCGCAGGTATCAGAGGCAGTAATGACAGTGCTTTTCCAGACCCAACTCAGATTTGATTCGAATAAATGTGTTGAACTGGCAATTGCCGCTGAACGGATGACAGGTACAGAGCCTGTAAAAATATTCACATTTCAAACCGAACCCCCTCACCCACTTTGAAGACCCTTGTGGCCATGGGCACTCGCATGGATCCCAGCCGTTCCTGCCGTTTTGTTGGCTACGCGGAACGGTCCGTGTTCGGAGCCGACACCGGTGTCACTGCCCCACTTCTCCCGTGCGACACTGACGACAGCATGGCTGCCGCTTCCTGCACGCTGCTCGTTGGCTTCATCAACCAGCTCCAATTTCCACCGCGCATTTTGTTTTACCTGATCCGTTTCCAACAGCTCACTCTCCTTCTCAATCTCCCTTTCTCTGTCTCCTGAGCCAGCTTATCTGCTGTCGTACATCCCAAACCCATCGACTCACACAGCTACCTGGACTATACTTCACCCAACCTGTTACTGGTAAAAATGTCATCCCCTTCTCAATCTCCCTTTCTCTGTCTCCTGAGCCAGCTTATCTGCTGTCGTACATCATAAACCCATCGACTCACACAGCTCTCTGGACTATACTTCACCCATCCTGTTACTGGTAAAAATGTCATCCCCTTCTCAATCTCCCTTTCTCTGTCTCCTGAGCCAGCTTATCTGCTGTCGTACATCATAAACCCATCGACTCACAGAGCTCCCTGGACTATACTTCACCCATCCTGTTACTGGTAAAAATGTCATCCCCTTCTCTCAACTCCTCCCCCCTCCGCCGCTTACGTTCTCAGCCTGAGGCGTTTTATTTCAGAACAACGGAGATGTTTCTTTCTTCTTCAGAGAAGGGTGCTTCCCGTCCTGCACCATCAACGCTGTCCTCAAAGTCGTTTCTTCCATTTCGCACAAGTCTGTCCTCTCACCAACAGCCCGCCACCTCACTAAGGATAGGGACCTACCATCTCACCAGACACGGCGTCCAGCACATAATCTTCTGCAATTCCGCCATTACTAACATTACTAACGTGATCCCAACAACAAGCACATCTTCCCTTCCCCTACTCCCAGTCTGCGCTTTCCAGGGATCTCTTCCTACGCGACTGTCGTCACTGATCTCCTTCCTGGCACTTATCTTGCAATCTGAACAATTGATACATCCTCCCCTGCACATTATCCCTCACTAATATTCATGTCCTCATACCGTCCTCCTAGTTGAGGCGACACTTCAACTCTGGGTCTGTTGGGTCATTAATTGTCCCTGCTGCTCCGGTGTGGCCTCTCGTATATCTGTGATACTGGACGTTGATTGGGAAATTGCTTCACCGAGCACATCCGTTCCGTCCGTCAGAAAAAGCGGGACCTTCCAGTAGCCACCTACTTAAATTCCACTTCCCATTCCCATTCTGACCTGCCCGTCCATGGCCTCCTCTACTGTCGGAGTCAGGCCACATTCATTGTTCTAGTGGAGCAACAGCTTATATTCGGCCTGTGTCGCCTTCAACCAGATGGCAGGAATAACGATTTTTCGAAGTTCTTGCAATGTTCCCCTACTGCAACATTCCCCATTCCTATTGCCCACTCTAACCCAATCTGCCCCTGCCACTAACTACCCCCTGGTCCTCCTCCACCTTTTCTTTCTTCTATGGCCTTCTGTCCTCTCCTAATAGATTCCTCTTCTCCGCCCTTTAACCTCCCAGCTCGTTAACTCACCACTGGCCCCATCCCGGTTTCACGCTTCCACATGTGGTTCTTCCTCCCCTTCACCCAACATCGAAATCTGTCTCCAGTCCTGATGCCGGGTACAGTTTGTAATTACGTGTCAATAATTTCTAACACGGTATCAATGTTTGGTATCCACACAAACCGGGGTTTAGGGCGGGAAAGCTGTCTCAATCACAAGCGTTTGGCGGGAACGGAAACTGTCTTCCCTAGACCTGTGCAGCCAAGGAAACCGCGCGTTTTGATTCTGCGGCTCCTCCAGGATTGATTTTGTTCGAGGCTTATATGATTACTCAGCATTGTTCCAGTGGGTTGTGTGTCTAAGCCCGTGTTTGGTAAAGTAATTACGATACGGGGTTAGGATTGTACAGGAGGCAGTGTGCTTTCCATGCTTTCCATGGGGAGGATATTGTAGGCGAGCGTGGTGAACCGCAAGCCGAGCGTCCCATTGCTGAGGTTGGGGACATCTGCAAATGAAACAACCTGGAGATACGGCACAACTCTGAATCCGCTGACACCACAGGTGTGCACCTTCATACTGGCGGTTGCATCACTGAATCTGTTCACATCCTTACACCAATGTGCATCCCCACATTTGCCGACACCTCCCGAAATCTGTGCACTTCCCGAAGAGTGCGCACTCCTGACAGGCTGACACATCAATATCCATAATAGATTACTCAGAGCACGACTCATTTCAAACGGTGCAGAAAATGACTGTTTCCGCGATAAAAATCCGCACGCATCCCAAATCCGTCTGGAACTGCAAATCGGCCGATGCACCGAAATTTGGTGAAACCCAACATCCGTGTGGACCTCCATATTCGACAAAAGATTCCGAAAATTGCGCACATCACCAAATGAGAGAGCGCACGTAAATCCATATGTATGTCAAACCCGATGAGAGCTTCACATGCACATTAGATTATCCAAAAACAAAAGGCATTTCAAGCAGTTCACAAAATAGCTGCCTCCACGTTCAAAACCTCCAACAAATGTGGGCTCTATGTACATTTATTATTAATATATCTATCAACGATACGACCTTGAGATTCATCACACACCACGATCCACCTACATCACCAAATCCGCGTGCACTCCAACTCGCCGTGCGAATCTCCACATCTCGGCACAGTCCCAAACTCGAAGGCGGCCCTGTAAGTACAAATGGTTCTCCCAGAGCGAGAATCATTTCAAACTTTTCACAAGTTATCTTAATCCGGATTAACAATAGCAAAGACACAAGATAGCTTAATCCAGATTAACAATAGCAAAGACACAAGATAGCTTAATCCAGATTAACAATAGCAAAGAAGCGAAGTTGAACGTTGAAGTGCATTATTTATTTATCAACCTTGATATTTGCCATTACTCCAAATCCACAGTTGCTCAGAAATCCGTGAAGACGCGCTTGAGATTCGTCACGACCCCAAATCAACCACATCCCGATATCCGTGAGCACCCGAGGACCGTGTACACCATCAACCCGACTGAAACCATAGGATGCACATTCGATTTCCCCAAAAGAATCATTCACAAAATAGCAGCCTTCACCTGAAAGAAATAGCTGGAACAAAGTTCAATGTTTAAAGATCAGTTGTTATTAAAACTCAAATAAATGAAACGACTTTGAGATTTTGACAGCTCGAAATCGATCGGCACCCACAAATCCATGTGCACCCATATGCGCCGACCGACACCTAAGCCTGCGGACATCACCAAAACCGCGTGCACCCCAAACACACATGCACCCCTAAAATCCCTGTGCGCACATACTTGGCGTCATTCTCATCAATATGTGGGCACGACGTAATCCGTATGTGCCCCCAAAGATGCTGACATACCCACTTGCACATTACATTATCCCAGAGCAAGAAACATTTCCAGCAGATTACAAATCCGACTTAAACAACCAAATAGGTACTGTATAAAGTACAAGATTGAAAGTGCATTTGTTAATAAATTATCACCAAACGTCCAACGATAAGCTAAATCCCCATGCGCAATGACGGCCATTAACGGAGCGGCCATTGCACACATGTAGGCTAGTCGGCGAGAGTAGAAGCGACAGGGTTTGTCTCAAAGGAGCCTTGGGCTGTGTAAAGCGTCTGTAAGGTTTCATTTTTGTTATTTTTCTCTCTCTCACTGGACCATTTAATCGCCTGTGGTGTGCTTTTCGTGCCGGATGTTGGAGTACTGGGGGTCCCAGGGTGTCCATGAAATGCATCCGGCTGCGGCTCCATGAAGATCGTGTTAGGGATCTGGATCGGAAACGGGATGACCTTCGGCTTGTGCGGGAGAGCGAGTTACAGGGATGTAGTCACCCCTAAGTTGCAGGAGGCGATTAGTTGGGTGCCCGTCAGGAGAAATGGTAATAGGCAGTTACAACAGAACACACCGTGGCCATTCTGTCACAAGGTGTGACATTGGGACCGGACCCAAATGCAAGACACAGACAGTGAACTACCAGGAACAGGACTAGGCGTGAGAAGGAAGCAGGGTAAGAGAGGAAGGAAGGACGCTGGACATGACACACATGACGAGACAAGGATTCCGGGCCTGGGCTCGGACCTGACTAGGATAAGGAACCAGGACATGGAACTGGGAACCTGGAGCTTGGTCTTGGACTTCGAGCCAGAGACTGGACAAGGACACAGAACCTGGGTCTTGACTCGAGCTTGGACCCCAGAACTAGGCGAGGACATGACGAGGTTACAGGACGACGAGAGGCAACAAGACGGGACGTGAGATTCTTGGACAGGACGTGGGAACCCCAGCACAGGACGAAGGAACCCCAGCACTGGGCTGGGCAAAGTACTCCTGGGCCGGGCGTGGCACATGACAAGACGTGAACAGAAAGCCGTGGATTAATCAACACTAGGACCTTGACTAGGACTGGATGAGGCCCCGAAGCCTTGACATGGTCGAAGAAGAGACAAGAACGCAGAACACTGAATCTTGGACGAAGGAGAGTCAGGAGCATGGAACACTGAGCCGGGAGCCCTGCTTGGGTACAGGACGTAGGGCCGGGTCTCATCACACCGAACACAGAACCCGACGAGACAGTTCCTAACGTTAATTAGCGACAAAACAGCCGGACCAAACGAGCGAAGGCGTGGACACAGACAGTTCCAAACAGGGCGAAGCTGCAGACACAGGCAAGGCGAGGCCCGGCGAAGCTCCAGACACAGGCAAAGTGAGGCGAGGCTCCAGACACAAGCAAGGTGAGGCGAGGCTCCAGACACAGGCAAGGTGAGGCGAGGCTCCAGACACAGGCAAGGTGAGGCGAGGCTCCAGACACAGGCAAAGTGAGGCGAGGCTCCAGACACGGGCAAGGTGAGGCGAGGCTCCAGACACAGGCAAGGTGAGGCCAGGCTCCAGACACAGGCAAGGCGAGGCCAGGCTCCAGACACAGGCAAGGTGAGGCCAGGCTCCAGACACAGGCAAGGTGAGGCGAGGCTCCAGACACAGGCAAGGTGAGGCCAGGCTCCAGACACAGGCAAGGTGAGGCCAGGCTCCAGACACAGGCAAGGTGAGGCCAGGCTCCAGACACAGGCAAGGCGAAGCGAGGCTCCAGACACAGGCAAGGTGAGGCGAGGCTCCAGACACAGGCAAGGTGAGGCGAGGCACCAGACACAGGCAAGGTGAGGCGAGGCACCAGACACAGGCAAGGTGAGGCGAGGCTCCAGACACAGGCAAGGTGAGGCGAGGCTCCAGACACAGGCAAGGTGAGGCGAGGCACCAGACAAAGGCAAGGCGAGGCCAGGCTCCAGACACAGGCAAGGTGAGGCGAGGCTCCAGACACAGGCAAGGTGAGGCGAGGCTCCAGACACAGGCAAGGTGAGGCGAGGCTCCAGACACAGGCAAGGAGAGGCCAGGCTCCAGAGACAGGCAAGGCGAGGCCAGGCTCCAGACACAGGCAAGGCGAGGCGAGGCTCCAGACACAGGCAAGGCGAGGCGAGGCTCCAGAGACAGGCAAGGCGGGGCCAGGTGGGGCTCCAGGCAAGGCGAGGGTAAGCTCCAGGTGGAGGCTGAGCGATGGAAGGCTCCAGGCAGAGGCAAGGTCAGGCCAGGTGCGGCTCCAGGCAGAGGCAGGGGGAGGCCAGGCGAGGCTCCAGGCAGAGGCAGGGGGAGGCCAGGCTCCAGGAGGAAGGTGAAGAGAAGGGGTACAGACAGGGTGTTTGGGCAAGAGGCTCCAGGCAGGAAGGTGAAGGGAAGGGATGCAGACAGGGGGATCTGGGCAAGGGGCTACAGGAGGAAGGTGAAGAGAAGGGATGCAGACAGGGGGATCTGGGCAAGTGGCTCCAGGAGGAAGGTGAAGGGAAGGGATGCAGACAGGGGGATCTGGGCAAGAGGCTCCAGGAGGAAGGTGAAGAGAAGAGATACAGACAGGGGGTTTAGACAGGAACAATCCAGCAGCCAGAGGCGCAATCCTGAAGCTAATTATGAGGCCAGCCCAAACAAGAATCAGCTGCCTCAACAGAAACTAGGGAATCCCGGAAAACCTGGAATAAGGTACGTAGACCGGACAGTGAACCGGAATGCGGATTTCACGGACCGTAGCATGACACATTGCCATGAAAAGAAAGTATACCGCTTTGATACAATTGTCAGGGATGACCTCCTGGAAGAATGCCGCGGCAACCTGGTTACAGGCACAGAACATGGGACGGTGGCGGGGAAGGGAAAGGGAGAGAAGCAAGAACTGCAGCGATAAAGGATTCGATTGTGTGGGGAGCAGACAGGAGACACTGTGGACGTAAACTGCACACTCGAAAGGTATACTGCCTCCCAGGTGTCAGGGACGGGACGGCTCAGATCGCGTCCTCAACATTTTTGGGGAGGGAGGTAAAAGTGAAGATAGCATTCAGTCACGTTGTCAGGAAGGGCAGGCAGGTGATGGGACTAATTTGCAGCCAAAAGGTTGAGTCACAAATCAATAGGTGTGTAGGATCAGGAAGGACAGCAAGTACGGTACTCAAGTTGTTGTATCGGAATGCTCGCTCGTATCAGAAATCAGGTGGATGATATTGCGGCAATATTACAGATTGCCAGCCATGATGTTGTAACCATCACTGAAATGTGGCTGAAAGATGTTTGTAGTTGGGAACTGAATGTCCGAGATTGCATGTTATATCGGAGGGATAGAAAGTTAGGTAGAGGGGATGATGTGGGTCTACTGGAAAAGAATGCCATAGAATCAGTAAAAGGATGTGATCGAGTATGGGAAGATCTTGCATCCTTGTGGGTTAAGTTTAAAAAAATGCAAGGAAAAAGAATGTTGATGCCAATTTTATACAGCCTCCCAACAGTGGCTGGGAGCTGAACCGTAGATTACAACAGGAAATAGAAAAGGCGAATCAAAAGGAAATTATATGGTAGTCATGGGTGACTTTAACATGCAGGCCGATTGGGAAAATCAGTTTTGTAATGGATCTCAAGCAAGTGATTTCTTTGAATGCCTAAGAGATAGCGCTTTAGAGCAGTTTACCGTTGAACCTTCGAGGGGTTCAGGTATACTGGATTGGGTGTTATGTGAGTCGATTTGGCAGCTAAGGTAATAGAACGCTTAGGAACCACTGATCACAATATGATTGTGTTCTACTTGAAATTTGATAAGTAGAAAGTGAAGTCTGAAGTAGCGGTACTTCATTGGAGTAAGGGAAATCACAGTGGTACGAGAGAGTAGCTGGTCAAAGTACAATCGATTGGAAGGAGCTACAGGCAGGGAGGTCAGCAGAGCATAAACGTCGTCTGTTTCTGTGAAAATGAAGAATGTGCAGGACATGTGTATCTCAAATTTTGATAAATACTCGTAATGTAAAATAGTACAACTATGGCTGACAAGGGATGTCAAGGCTATTGTAAAAGCAAAAGAAAGGTCAAACAGCAAAGCAAAAATTAGTGGGAAGATAGAGGATTGGGAAGTTTTGTTTAAACCTACAGAGAGCAACTAAAATGATCATTATAAGGGAAAAGACAAAACATGAAAGCAAGGCAGCAAATAATATCAAAGTGGATTGCAAAAGATTTTTCAAGTCTGTTAAAAATAAAAGAGAAATGAGAATGGATATTCGACCGCTAGAAAGTGAGGCAGGAGAAATAATAACGGGGTACAAAGGGATGACTGATGAATTAAATCAGTATTTTCCACCAGTGTTCATTGTGACAGATACTAGCTGTATGCCTGATGTTGTGGCGTGTGAAGGAAGATAAATGTGTGCAGTTACTGTTAAAAGAGAGAAGGTGCCCATAGAGCTGAAAGACAGAAAGTTACATAAGTTACACGGATCACAAGAACCGCATTCTGGGGTTCTGAAAGAGGTAGCATTAGAGATTGTGGCGCATTAGGAATGGCCTTTCAAAATCATTGAAATCTGTCATGATGCCAGAGGACTAAGAAATTGCAAACGTTATTCCTCTCTTTAGGAAAGGAGGAAGGCAGCAGAAAGGAAATTACAGAACTGTCACCTAGCTGCCATACCCTCTCCAGCAGCCCCCCCCCTCCACTCAATGTGATCCGCCCATACGGCCCCAATGACCACAAATCCCACTACGTTGTTTTCCACTGACTCTACCTCCCCATTTTCCAATGACCACAAATCCCACTACGTTGTTTTCCACTGACTCTACCTCCCCATTTTCCAATGACCACATACCGCCCACATTCTCGCTGACTCCACACCTCCCCGTCAGCTCACACTGCGACTATTCCTCCCCAGCAGACCCCACAGCTCCCAGGCATCTGACATTGACCTCGGGCCTCTATCGAGCACCAACCAGCTCATACCTCACCCGTCAGACTGAAGCCGTCCTCATACACCACCTCCCCCATAAGCAGCGCGACTGCCTCTCCACTTCCGCACTGGCTTGACCAGAAAATCAAGATCAGTGTATCTAATCTTGATTCATAACCGCACATCAGCCACTTCCAGAGCACCCATCTGACTCCTCACGCTCAACAGACGCCCATTGTTCAACGACCACAGAACCCCACCACCCACCAGAAACATCCACAAGAACAGCAACGCGCAGCACACTCGCACCCCCAGTCATTTAACTGAACACTCTGCTCCCTCGGGATCCAGTATCTGTGAATCCTCGGGAGGACGCCTTTCGGCATTTTGAACCCGTGATGCTTCGCGCGTCATTCTGCAGTTTCCCGTGGGCAGGAAAAGTCAACGTTGATTGCATCAGCACAGTCAGGTTTAGTAGAGCGATAAGGACGAGAATCATCTGATACCGAATGGGGGAAGGAGAGAAAGAGGGAGGGCCATTCTTTGGAAAACCAGAATCCTTGACCACCACAGAAATAACCCAGAGAACGCTATGGAAGGTGGTCACTCGCCCGATTCAATATAACGTTGAGACTTTATAAAGCACTGTTAGGGCTGCACTTTGAGTGTTGTGAGCAGATTTGTGCTCCTCCGCTTAGAAAGGATCTGCTGAAACTAGGGAGTGCTCAGTCCTGGTTTACGAAAATTATTTCCGGATTTAACGGCTTGTCATATGAAGACGGTTTGTTGGCTCTGGCCCGGAATTCACTGGAAAACTGAAAAATGAGGTGTGACGTCATTGGAAATATTGAATGGTGAGAGATCTTGACAGAATAGATGTGGAATGGATAATATTTATGGTGAGAGAGTCTAGGACCAGAGGACGCTGCCTCAGAATAGAGGAGCGTCCTTGTAGAACGGCAAACAGAACTAATTTCGTTAGCCAGAGAGGACTGAATCCTGGAATTCCTTGCCACGGGCAACTGCAGAGTCCAAGTCTTTATGTATATTTAAGACGGAAAGTGATAGATTCTTCATTCTGCAGGTCATGGATAGAAAAAAAAACAAGACATTGGGGCTGAAAGTAAAATTGGATCAGCCATGATTAAATGGCGGAGCAGACTCGAGAGACCAACTTGACTAATTCTGCTCCTATTCTTAATGTCCTTATGGCCTTAACTGCTTTGCGCTGATGGTTATATGAGCCGTCTCGTTAACTTTGCTTCCTGTATCGTTTCGATATCTACACATGAATCGCCCGTCATCTGTGTGTGCAGTTACATTTGAAGACACCTGGTGACCCCATCTCTACCACAGGAGCAGGCAGCGCCTTCCAATCACAACCACTTATTGTTTGTACAACACCGCGTGTGTAGCCCAGGTGGTATCCTGGTAAATCTGCTCTTCACCCCCTTTAACGTTTCCACCGTCTTCCTAAGCTCAACATCTCAAGTGTGGTCTAACCTGTGCGTTACAGATCTGCAACATTTTCTCACCATGTTTGAGCTCGATTCCAGTCAAATGAAGGCCAGCACGCCTTCCTACCATCGCTCTCAACTTGTTCATAGTTCAGAGCACATTTACCATCAAAGGACGTGTACAGCAGACAGCCTTGAGGTTCGTCTTGTTGCAGGCGGCCACAAAGCAAAGAACCCGCTTAAAGAAAACAAAAACACATATAATTCAGGACTAAGGAAAACCCCGAGGCATTCCACAAGTATGTGAAGAGCAAGAGGATAAGATGTGAGTGAATAGGACCAATCAAGTGTGAGAATGGAAAAGTGTTTATGGTACCCGTGGAAATAACGGAGGTACTTAAAGAATAATTATTCACTACGGAAAAGGATCTTGGCGAGTGTAGGGATGTCTTGCGGTGTATTGAAAAGCTTGAGAATGTGCCGGAGATTTTGGAAACCATCCAGTTGGATAAGTCTCCGGGACCGGACGGGATGTACCCCGAGCTGCTGTGGGAGCGAGGGTGGAGATTGCTGAGCCTGTGGCAATGATCTTTGCATCATCAATGAGGAGGGGAGAGGTTCCGGAGGATTGGAGAGTGGCGGATGTTGTTCCCATATTCAAGAAAGGGATTAGGGATAGCCCAGGATATTATAGGCTGGTGAGTCTTACTTCAGTGGTTGGTGAGTTGATGGAGAAGATCCTGAGGGAGGCATAACATGATTCGGAATAGTCAGCATGGCTTTGTCAAAGGCAGTTCGTGTCTTACGAGCCTGATTGAATTTTTGAGGATGTGACTAAGCACATTGACGAAGATAGAGCTGTAATGTCGTGTATATGGATTTTAGCAAGGCTTTTGATAAGAAACACCATGAAAGGCTTATTGAGAAAGGAAGGAGGCATGGGATCCAAGTGGGCATGGCTTTGTGGAACCAGAACTGGCTGTCCACTAAATGTGATTGTAGACGGGTCATATTCCGCATGGAGGCCGGTGACCAGGTGTGTGCCTCACGGATCTGTTATGGGACTCCTATTCTTTGTGTTTTTTTTTTAATGACCCGGCTGAGGATGTGGAGGGATAGGTTAGTAAATTTGCTGATGACACAAAGGTTCTGGGTTTTGTGGATAGTGTTTTGGGCTGTCAGAGTTTACAGCTGGACACTAATAGGATGCATATTGGTAGGTCAAATATGATAGCAGAATATAGTATTAATGACAAGACTCTTGGCAGTGTGAAGGATTAGAGGGATCTTGAAGTTAGAGTCCATAGGACACTCAAAGCAGCTACGCAGGTTGACTCTCTGGTTAAGAAGGCATACACTGTATTGGCCTTCATCAATTGTGAGATTGAGTTTAAGAGCGAGAGATAATGGTGCAGCTATTCAATGTGATGATAATGGCTTCTAAATTGCATTTTCCTAATGTGTGTCCTTAATTGGCGATCCTGCATTTAGTTCTACCAGTGCACTGCGGAGGTAATCCCAAATACAGATGTATTTTATGTTAAAGCAGGAGATGAAGACATCTGTTTACGGAGTTGAATCTATGAAGAACAGAAAATATCATGCCAGTATTTACACCTGTTGAAGTCCGGTCCGGAGCCCGCCTTCCAGGTCTGGAGCCCACCTTTCGGGTCTTGCTCCGGTCCGCGGACATCTGACTCCGGGCCTTGCAGCCAGCTCTCCTATAACACGGAGCCATTGGATCATCTTGGCTTAAGGATGTACACCTGTTGCCTATTACGAGGATGGTATTTTTCAGGGGCTAGGGGACTGAGCCTAGTTGTGGGGTCGTCCTGCTCCGAAGCCGGGTTAACCCGCTCTGTACCTGGACCGCCGGCTCTGAACCCTGTCTGTATCCTGCTCTAACCTGGTTGCCTCCCTGCTCGGAATCCTGTTCTACCCTGGTTACCGCCCTGCTCGGAATCCTGTTCTACCCTGGTTACCACCCTGCTCGGAATCCTGTTCTACCCTGGTTACCGCCCTGCTCGGAATCCTGTTCTGCCCTGGGTGCCGCCCTGCTCGGAATCCTGTTCTACCCTGGTTACCGCCCTGCTCGGAATCCTGTTCTGCCGGGTTGCCGGACTGTTCTGTATGTGTTCCATCCGGTTGGTCTTGTTCCGCTGCGTCTCTCCTGTGCGCTGGTCCTGCTGTTCTGCCTTATTCTCCTTGCTCGCGCTGCCACGCTGTCGGTCGTCTTTCCCAATGTACCGTTGTTTCAGGTAGTCCTGCTGCTCACCCTGGACCCAGCTTCCTTCTGATCCCTTGCCCACGTCGGTCAGCTCCGGACGGACTGCCGCTGCCCGGCGGGGGTTCTGCCCTTTCCACCCATCTGCCTTTTCCTACGCGTTGCCTCCGTCGGGGAGTACGGCCGGACTGTCGCTGTCCGGCGGGAATTCTGCCCTTTCCACCCATCTGCCTTTTCCTACCCGTTGCCTCCGTCGGGGAGTACGGCCGGTCTGCCGCTGTCTGGCGAGGGTTCTGCCCCTTCCTATCCGTTACCTCCGTCGGGCAGGTCCGGCCGGATTGCCGCACGCTCACACTATAGCAGATACTGATAGAATGAAACCCACACTCTCACACTGTAAAGGAGACGGGCACTGTAAAGGAAATGCCAAAGAAACTGGTATTGTTATGACAAACCATGAGATCATATCGGAATGGAATCTATACATGATTTTGTTAAATCATGCCGGTATTTACACCAGAGAGAAATTGTGTTGATGGTTGTGCTTGTAACCCAAGGGCAGTGAATGCCAGCATTATCAGCCCAAGATAGGTACTCCTACAGCTAATTGAACGCCACAGTGTTTCAGCATCAAACTGTTCTTCAGCTGGATTCAGCAGCGGCTTTGTCCGTCACTTTACCATTTAAAAATGGACAGCACGAGCAGGTAATTTTATTCACATACATTATAAAATGTAGAAGAGGTATTTCAGCACACACACACACAAACTAAAAATATGTGGAAAATATAGGTTACCAGATGGACAGAACGGTGGACAGCTCTAGACTAACAGAAACAGACTAACTAAACATCGATATCGCCCAGGGCTGATGGAGAACTGGACAGAGTGTCTGTGTACACAGCGGGGATGAGTTATATCCGGGAGCACGTAAGTGGATGTGGTGTGGTGGGTTTAACAGATGAGCGGTCAAAGTGAAGCTGCTGAATTAAATAAAAGCAAAGTGAATGACATTAACTGAGTCTGCAGAGGGAGACTGACAGTGTCCCTGGATCCGGAGCACACTGAGGGGAAACCAGGTCTATTTGTAGATTAAACAATAGGTATGACAGTGAAGATTGCCAAAAATGCCGAACACACCGATTCCCGATTGCTCGGTGAAAGAGGACCGAAGTGAAAGTTTCATGTAGGAAAATAGGAACAGCCGTGACCGCTGCCAACACTATTGTGGAATGTTGTAAACAGAGCCGATCATTGCTCACTTACTGGTCTCATTACACATTTTGGTAGAATTGAATGTAACACAATGTAATCATTAATACAATTGGCATCACCTCAGTCAGATCGCAGAGAGATCGCAGAGGGATCTGACTGAGGGAATGCCAATGGTATTATTGTGTTTGTGTTACATGCCCAAAACATCTGCACCTGAGACACTGCCGGTGATGCAATTTGTTTGTTCAATAACAATGGTCAGATGTGGGACCTTGTCACTGGAGATCGATCCCCTGTATAAATCAGAGCCTGTTGCAGTACGTCAGCCCAGAGTGTCTTGCCGAGCTGTGGAATTCAGAGCAACCTCGTTCACTGCGTCACTCAAATGGGACATCCAGTAATCTGGCGGATTGAAGACATTTACTACCCAGTTATTTCAGCCGTTGGAATTCCCGGTAAGCCGCTGTTACTCCTGCAAACGGCAGAAACTGATAGTTAACTCCGATGTTCCGAAGTGTTTTTCTCGCTACCTGTTTCCACAGCCACCTGTTCAGTCCCCTCATTTCAGTCATGGGCAGAAGGCGCTGACAATATTAATCCCATTGCTTTCGTAGCGGACAGCGCTCTGTATTGCAGCCGAGATGCTGCCTTTGACTGAAACCCTCTCGCTGCCTTGATGTGGAGGAATAATCGTGAATTGAAATGTCTGAAAACGAGGACACCGGGCGACACTGCATCCGTGGGGAACAGCCGTCCTTCTTTCATGTCCCTATGAATCGTCTGTAATTTGCGTGACTGGGTGACGGAACGACGCGAGTAGCTCATTTATTTGAGAAATGTGAGCAGAGTGAACTGCAGATGTGGATTTCATTTCATTCCTGTGCTGCGCAGAGCCAGTGATGCCGGTATTTAATGCCCATCCCTTACTGCGGCCGCGGTAGCATTTCAGCAGCTCATCGTTCGTCAGTCCTGGAAATTCACCCAGATTCAACAGAACTCGCAGGAAGTCTCTGTCACGCCGATAATGCCACTCTCAGTCGCTCCATATGTCCTCGGTCCGGTTTCCACCCTCTGAGGCAGATAACAAAACACAAGATCTAATCTGATTCTATCACACTGCGGCTCGATTTTCCTGACTAGTCAGTAATGTCCCTACCTCCTTCCCTCTCTCTTACAGTTAACCTGGTGGCGATTGTTATCCTGTCCCGAGGAAAGTGCGGTCTCTCCAAATGCATCACTCGCTACCTGCTGGGAATGGCAGCGGCCGATCTCCTGGTCGTTATCTCTGACCCTCTGCTGAGGTGGACTGTCTTCATATATTTTAGTTCTTCCTTCCTCTATTGGACTCCCGCTTGCAGGGCCGCCCGTTGCCTACTCATAGCAAATACCGGGGTCTCTGTCTGGCTGACTGTCGCGTTCACCGGTGACAGATTTGTGGCCATTTGTTGTGAAAAGCTGAAAACAAAATATTGCACCGAAAGAACGGCGGCTGTGGTTATCGGGACAGTGAGTGTTCTGGGCTGTTTGGAAAGTGTCCCTTTCTACTTTACATTGGAGCCTTTGGTGATAATAGATGGAGTTTACTATGGCTGTGTCACCAAAGAGAGTTTCTTTACGTCTCCCTCGTGTGCTGCACTTCAGATGATTCATCGCATTTTCATGCCTTGTCTCCCGTTTGTTCTGATTTTATTGTTCAATGCTCTGACCGTTAGTCGGATTTTGTCCGCAAATAAAGTCCGGATGGAGCTCCGGGGCCGCAGCAATGGAAAGAATGACAAGGACCAGGAGATGGAGAACCGAAAGAAATCGGTCGGTTTACTATTCAGTATAACCGGTAGTTTTATATTTCTGTGGTTAACACGGTAGTATTTGATATTTACATACAGATTGCAAACATCCCTCATTACTCGATCACGGATCCGATTTACATCGCAGGCTCCACGGCGACAATGCTGCAGATCCTCAGCTCCTGCACCAACACATGTATTTACGCCGTGACTCAGAGCAAGTTCAGAGAGGAGCTGAAGAACGCGGTGAAATACCCGCTGGAACTGTTAAGCAAATTCGTTAAATTGTAGAGCGACCAGCTGGTTCCTGCAGTAGAATTAAATCAATCGCCATTTTTCTTCATAAGCTGTCCACTTCTCGATATGTAGAACCACGGCTAACAACTGAGCGCACTGAAATACGCATTCGTTTAGTGTGTTACATTTCACTCGCCGTCTACACCGTAAATATGAAAATTGTCCTTCATCAGATTCCTGCCAAATATGCGATACTCGCCTCAGCGGTAATTAACCCCGATGGACGCTCTGTAGATCTCGGGTACTGTCCGGGACAGTCCAGTCAGGTCCGCCGGTTTTATTTTCATTCCCTCCGTTACATCTCATTCTTCGTTCTGGTGATGATCTCCGTGCTTTTCTTCGGGTTTGTTCAGTCATGAGGGATCAACTTCCTTTTTTTCTCTCTCTTTCTCTCTCTGAACGAACTGATCTCCATTTGCAAGTGTAATCCATTTTTGGGAAAAATAAAGAATGATACTGGAGATCCGAATTCAGACATAAATTAATGGAAACGCTCAGCTCGTAAGGTACGGCCGGTTAAATATTCATTAATATTTCAGTCATCTGTGCTTACCGTTCATCACCATGTTAAAAATGTCAAATACCCCGTGTCTAAGGGTTCGGACCCTGTATCTTTTACACTGATTATCTGATGCAGAAAGCCACACAGAGAAATATCGCAGAAGTACTTTAAATGGTGTTGTCCCGCTCTCTGATCAAACATTACACACTCCGTTGCATTTCCAGTTCCGTCGCACTGATGTCTGTCCTGGAACCGATTTCGGTGATTCTGCGCGCCCGGGGTTTGACGGAAGTAAGAGTTGACCCGCCAGGTAACTTTTCGAGCGCAGGATAGATTTATGCGCCTCGCGCCAGTCATTAGTAACTCAACACTTTATTATACATAACTGTTCCAGTGATACGTAACGATTATGTCCCATCTCCGTCCACCACGTGAACACAATCACAGTTTGAATCCGAAGGGACTTCATACTAGTCTTGGTCAATTTAACACCCAAACAGTTTGAGAGGATTAGTGACTACAACACAACCGCCTGGCAAGATTAAATGACAAGACTATTGCATCCGGAGCTGGTAATGACCCGGGGTTAACTTTGTTGTGTCAATGCAGCACATCTCCTTCTGTTGTTGACTGTTGTCTGAGTCCAATCACAAACAAGAGGAAATCTGCAGATGCTGGAAATCAAAGTAATGGACACAAAATGCTGGAGGAACTCAGCAGGTCAGGCAGCCTCTAAGTAAAAGAGTAAACAGTGACGTTTCGGGCCCAGACCCTTCATCAGGGTGATCCAATACAACAGGATTGGACCTTTCCACCACAACTGCAGGGTCGGCGACAGATTTTAGACAAACAGGCCTGTCTCTTACAAATAAAGGTAACTGTAATGAATAATATGCAACGGGTTGTCTGAGACCCCGATGTCGTTGTGTTAAAATGCCACTAGCAAACCCTTGGTGTTTATTTGCAAATAATTGGAAAGGAGCTGGATAGTCAGATATGACCTAAGCAGGGACGGTTGAGAGAGCGGTGTTAAGAGCATTAAAGGCTGTGTTCACTTCCTGACTCCACTGTACTTCGGCAGACATACTGGGTAATGAGTCTTGTCGACGGGAAGCCTCCATCATTCGATATTCAGGAATCCATTGTCTACAGTAATTGACTATTCCCAAAACGGGAAACATTTCAGTTCAGGTGCGGGGAGGTGGCGCATTTATAAAAGCTACAATTCGCTCTTTGGCAATTTGCTCAGTTCCTTGAGAAACCATGTCTCCCAAATCCTGTAGAGTGGGCTGACAAAGCTAATGTTTATTGAGGGATACCTTTTGTCTCTTTTCAGCCAGGCTTGGCAACAGAGCCGCAATGTAATTTTTTCGCAATTAACTCGGCCGAGAGTGATAATCGGCAGTTTGTAAATTTCTACTTTCCCCTGGCAACTGCTGGGCGCTTAAATCCCCTGTGATTGCTGCGGCATAAACCGAGGGGCTCTCAGTTTACCCATGATGCACCCTGGTCTGAGTTCACCGTCCACCATTGTCAATGAAAGCAAACAAATACTGACTGTCCTTGTGTAATGGGGTGGAGAAAAAGGCGGAACAGGTTCTATAACAGAATGACATTCAGATGCGGCAGGAATACTGGAGAGGATGACGTTAGTATCGGGCACGACAGGACTAAGAGGTACAACTATCTTGTTAATAGCACTTACGTCTGGTAAAAAAAAAATCACTCATTACCACGACTTGCTTTTGGAATTGGTAAAACAGGGGAATTAGAGGGACTACAGGTTGGGAGCAGCACTCCCTGCGCTTCTAAGCCAGGCGCCTGACGAAGGGTCTCGGCCCGAAACGTCGATATCGCTTCTTCCTATAGATGCTGCCTGGCCTGCTGCGTTCCGCCAGCATTTTGTGTGTGTTGGTATGCCAGGTTTCATACCTTTCACTGCCTCCGTTGACAAATTCTATTTCCGTATAGAGGGTGGAACAGCATTGGTCTTCCTGTGGTGGGGCGGAATGTACAATCTCACATGGTTCTTGTGTATCGACCACAGGGAGGGAGGTGACCCCTCCGGTGACAAATTATATTTCCGCAATTGAGGGTGGAACAGCATTGGTTTTCCTGTGGTGGGGCGGAATGTACAATCCCACATGGTTCGTCTGTATCGACCACAGGGAGTGAGGTGACTGCGAAAGCAAAAGGTGTACGACACGCTCAGGCGAAGGAGGGGGAGCAAGCAGGTGAAACTTTGTTTTAACGCTGAAAAGGGCGAAGATTAAATATCCGGAATGAAGTTGTAGAGTAGCGTTAGTATTAGGCAGTGATGTAGACTTTGTGAGGTTTAACCCTGTAAAGTCTGAAGCACGGGTTCGAGTAGTTCAGGGGTTGCAGGGAGTTTGATGGCAATAGTGACATGAGAAGTTCGGTTTGGCAATTTAAACCGCTCATTCTGTTCTTCACTCATAAACAGTTCTGCCACTGTGTCTTCCGGACCATAATAGATGCGTCCGGTTAGGGAAAGAGTTTCTGCACTGTTAAGCACGGAATGAACTTCTGGCGATTGCTCGGCTGAGATGTTTCAGTGTATCGGACGGTGCAATGGAAATGCATCAGAGGTCGGCATGTCAGAATAAGCTGTCGTTGACAATCAGCGTCGTTAGGCAGTTTAAGAATGTCTGGACTGTCTGCACGATAGAACAGAGTTGTCCTGCAAGTCTATTCCAGCAGATGATTTCCATGTGTCAAGGAAACGGGAAACACAGTCAGTCATATTTTCTCCTGTTTTTTTTTTTTGTCTGCACCTGGCAACCTCTTCAAAATCACTATGGCTTCCCCATCATGGCAGCCTTACACGGTGCCCTGTCACCCCTTTCCATTAGTGACGATCTGATCTCTGCAGGACGCCACTGGTCACCGACATCCGGAGTGAAAACGCTCCATCCACAACTATCCGCTGCTACTGTGGTCGTCATTTCTGAATACAACAGCCAACTTTCCCTGAACACCAAACACTCTGACCTTATGAATGGTCCTACCATGGCTATGGTTAGCGTCAGGGTTAGGGTTAGGGTTATTAAAATGCATTTACACCAGATCCATTAACCCGCACTTTATTTGCAGAAGACCACGTAATAGACACGTTCTCCCATCTGTTTCTCTCTTCCATTTTCCCCGCTTTGACTCGGGCGAGTGCAAACATGTGAAATATCCTTCTCCTCCGGGTACAAACCGGAAGTGGCTGTCCATCTCACTGAGTGGACAACTGCTCTTCATCCACATTACCTCCGATTGCCTGAAACGTGAATCTAAGAGTATGATCTGATTTCGGTCCAGAGCATCCCTCTGACAAGATGCTGTCTAGAACTGAGCTACTAGATGACATTGTCTATCTCCAATGGGTTTGCGTGGGTTAATATGATACCAGTCCAACTTGTTTGGAAAAGTCTGAATTCAATATACTCCTGTACCGGCTCTGTCAGCGATATCACATGTCCCTACAAATCGCGAAGCTGTAAATGGGTTCGGCTGAGAGAAAGGCATTATAACCTTCTGTCCGATTTCCAACTCCCGCGGTTCTGTTCGCACCTCGAAATAAGCTTTGCTCTGCTGTTTCTTCCGTCTCCTCATGCGCGACGACATAATAGACCTACGTAATAGAGTCAATTAATTGCTGGTAGCATGTGTCCTTTCCAATGCCACCAAATTCGGTTGATGATAAATCCAGCCAAAACAAGGATTCTAACACTTTTATTTTCGCTTTGTCTTTAAAGTCCCCCTCATCCATTCAGCAATTGCACTGTATTGTGGTCGATAAGCGATACCACCCTGTGTTTTTTCCCCAGACAGTTTCATTACATTTTGTATCGCCTGTGCAGTGTATCGGAGACCATGATCCGATTCTAGAATCCTCGGCAATGCACAAAGAGTAAAAACTCTCTCCAAACAAAATCCTGGCTGCAACGTCAGCGGTTTTCATTATCTAGTTCGGAAAGCCTCTCTCCACTTGGTGAATGCATCCACTATCTCGGGGATACAGTTCAGTCTTCCAGGGTATGGAGGTGAAGATCAAACAAAACAAACCTACAAGTTAACACATGGTCCCTCTACGGGTCGTATCCTGAAACTGCTTTTCTAACCGATTTATCTGGGTTATCACTGTTCACAAATCAAATAATTCTTACAATAATGTACACCTCCTCGCAGTTTTGGCCACCAACACAGATTCTTCAACTGTTCCATAGCACCGTCTGTTCGTTGGTGCCCACAAATGTCATGGTGACAATACATCATCTGGTTTCTTTCACAATTCCGCTTCTCAAACTTACCACTCTCAAGTATAATCCAATTCCGTGCCTGTATCCATCGATATTTCCCATAATTTTCAGAATCCTCTCCTGTGTGTACATTTGCTAACTGCTGATCCTGTTGCTGTGTCATGACTAAATCTATATGTAAACAGTACATGAACGCTATGTGTACAGGCTGGTTTTTCTGTCATTCCTACCTCTATATCTGGATTCCATTTCACCACCCAAGTTTATTCCAGTTATGACTAGCTCACCAGCCCTCCTGTTCCTTTCTGGGGATGTCTTTAAGTGAACCTCCACCTTTTTAATCCATCAGTGTTTTCTCTTGCCTTCTTAAATATTTACTTCATCAAGGGAGCTGATTGCAAAGGTTTGCCTTCTATTGGGATACAACGTCTAGATTCCCATAACGGTAAATATTCGGTCAAAGCACATGAGCATCCAGTGACTGAAGGGAGATGGGTCATGTACTGTCATCAGAGTTTAGTCTCATTCCGTATCTTGCTCAGCGCAGGAGTAGTGAATCACAGGGATTGTTCCTGTTCTCCGCTGTTCCATGATCCCAACATTTCCAGGTGATGTGTTCATATTTTAATGTGCATCTATTCACCATCTGCTGTCCATTCACCTACTTTCTTCTCGTTCTTCTGCACTGACGGGTGTAATATAGAAGTTGTGTTGCCGAACCACAGAGGTTTGCGGATCAGATTTTGCTCAATTGGAGCTGCGTGGTTTAACAGTGAATAGCATGCATAATTGTGCCGGGCCGAACGGTCTGTTTGCCATATGACCCTATGACGCTGAATGTTCTGCTCAACACAACCGTCATTATTCATCAGTTCACAGTCCCTCTCACAATTTTAATATCAACTAACTGTAGAAAACTCTTGTTCTAAGAATAGCTCAGTGAATACAGATTGTAATTTAAGCGTATTCACTAGATTGGTGGAACAGTGGGAAAGAAGGAGAAAAAAAAAACAACGGCTCACACTGAGTCTGATATTCAGAGGTACGGGACTGAGACAACACCCGTAACGCTGGAACAGACAGATACAGAAAGAACCCCACACTCTCACACTGTGGCAGAGACTGACAGATACAGAATAAAACCCACACTCTCACACTGTAGCAGAGACTGACAGATACAGAATGAAACCCAACCTCTCACACTGTAGCAGAGACTGACAGATAGAGAATGAAAACCACACTCTCACACTGTAACAGAGACTGACAGATACAGAATGAACCCCACACTCTCACACTGTAACAGAGACTGACAGATACAGAATGAAACCCACACTCTCACACTGTAACAGAGACTGACAGATTCAGAATGAAAACCACTCTCTCACACTGTAACAGAGACTGACAGATACAGAATGAACCCCACACTCTCACACTGTAACAGAGACTGACTGATACAGAATGAAACCCACACTCTCACACTGTAACAAAGACTGGTCTGTATAGAACAAAATTCACACACTCACACCGAACCAGAGAGTGACAGAACCCCACACTCTCAGTCTGTAGCAGGGACTGATATCGACAAAATGAATCCGCCCCCCCCCCACTCTCACATTGAACCCGAGACCGGTGGGTACAGAATGAACACAGTTTTCACTTTCTACCGGCGACAAACAGGGGAAAATGAATCGCACATCCTCATATTATCCATCTGAATGTCTCCCCTTTGCTGATTGTCTCTGCACTGCTGTCGTTCCATCTCACTAATTCTACATCTTATGTGAACTACGTATCAACCATCTCTTCATTTTCAGCTTGGGACCTACTGAATCATTAATCCTTTGCTCTCTGGCAGTCTGGGCTATTGCTCTCTGCTCTCCCAGTTTACTGTCTGTGTGTCATTCTGCTATGAGTATTCTTAGTTACTACAACATGGTCCTGCAGCTGTTTCAACGTCCCTTCTGTTTCTTTTATCATGCTAACTCAATCACACAGTGCATTCTTTAATGCATTTGGATTGGGAAGGGAAAGCCATGGGCAGGGAGATCGGCAAATGATTTCATAGATGCACGGGCGTTTACTTGCCTGTGTGTTACGGGTGGGGAGAGACAGAGGGAGTGTGTCTGCATTTCGGTTTGTGTGTGTGTGAGAGGGAACGTTCTGCGTTTATGTTTCTGTGCTTGTATATATGTGTATGTGAGAGGGATAGTATCTGTGCGTGTGTGAATGTGTGTGCCTGAGAGAGAGTGTGTGAGAGAGAGAGAGAGAGAGAGAGAGAAGAGAGAGAGAGAGAGAGAGAGAGAGAGAGAGAGAGAGAGAGAGAGAGAGAGAGAGAGAGAGAGAGAGAGAGAGAGAGAGAGAGAGAGAGAGAGAGAGAGAGAGAGAGAGAGAGAGAGAGAGAGAGAGAGAGAGAGAGAGCTAATAATGGTTTCTAACATGGTTTTATGCGATGGTGTGACCTTATCTGGTGGTGCTGCATTTATTTATTCAAAGGCATTGCAGAGGTATTGCCAAGGTCACGGGTATTCTTATGTTAAACCATGACATGAAATTGGAATGGTATCCATACACGGTAAAAGGTATTTTGTTAAATCATGTCGGTATTCACAACAGAGACAAACGTGTTGATGGTTGTGTTCGTAACTCACGGGACAGTGAATGACTGCCTTATCAGCCCATTATATTCCTACAAAACAGTATTTCAGCATCTAACTGTTCCTCGGGTGGATTAACAGAGGCTTTTCCGTCACGTTACCCTTCCAAATCCACAGCACGAGTAAGAAATTTTATACATATAAATTGCAAGAAGTACACTCACACAGACACACACACTCACTCACACACACACACACACACACACACACACACACACACACACACACACACACACACACACACACACACACACACACACACATTTTCTTCGGCTGCCCATCAATTTTCTGTTTTGTTAATACTTTATTTTCAATTTTCAGTTTTACAAAGACAAAACATATTGAAGACGTGCAAAACAGTACGAAGGAAATGCAGCTCCAGGTGGAGCACAGACAAAACAAATCAAAAATAAGAACAAAAATGCTGCCAGACAATTTACAAGACTTCATAAATATACTTTGAAAAACAAAGTTGAAAGAATAGTGGTTTCACGGAAGCAATGTAAAATAAAATGAATAAAGAAATCCGGTTAGGCGCCACAGACACTCATGGGACTAGATAGGTCAAGGTCACAATGTATGTGAGGTAATCTGACACTGAGCCAAGAAAGGTCCCCTTATTCTCTCAGATATGTTTCGTATATTTGGGGTCGTGCAGATGCACAAGTTCAACCTTCCAAATTCACAATTTTTCGCTGTCTCCATGTTAGACACTACGTTAACGAAAGGTTCCCACTCTTCGAGCCTATTTCCACCACACATCCCTTCCTTGAAAACCTTTTGCTCCCTCCAGACTCCAAACTGTTAATATCAAAATTTGTGAATTGTTTTACTCCTTTGGTTTCTACAGATTTTATTAGCGAAGCCTGGGCTAGGGGCTTGAACTCAGAGGTATCAGCGGAACTTTGGGAGCAGGCAATGTCCCGGGTTCGCTGTTGTTCTATTAACGCTGCAGGTTAATCCAGTACAAGGTGATGCATAGATTGCATTATTCAAAAACATAACTGAATCGCATCTTCCCATCTGTGACTCCTGATTGCGACAAGTGCCGCTCTGCTGAGGGCTCACTAGCACATCTTTTCTGGTTTTGCCCTACTTTACACAACTTTTGCACTGCAACTTTTGAGTGGCTCTCAAAAGCCTCTTCTAGAGACATTCAGCCGAATCACGACCTCGCCATGTTTGGATGCTCTGCACTGACTCTTGGGTTGCCGCACGGCATGCAGATTGTTCTGCATCTACGAATGGTGGTGACTAAGAAACTTATTCTTCTGACCTGGAAGAGTACTACTCCACTCACCTTTGCACACTGGATCAAGGGGATGTGCATCGATTTTCGATGCTGACTGAGGCCTTCGCAAGTTTGTATGGGAGGCCTCAAGTCTTCCCTCTTCACGCCTGCGATGTCGAAGGGAAGGGCATTGGGACCCATACAGCTTGGCACCGGTGTCGTCGCAGAGCAATGTGTGGTTATGTGCCTTGCTCAAGGACACACACGCAGCTAAGATCATACAAGGGATCTTCAGATCACTAGACCGACGCTTTATCCAATAGGCCACGCCGCCCCCCCCCCCCCACACACACGTACATTCACACAAATGCACACAGAGATACACACTCACGCAAATATATACACAGACATACATACACATCTACACATAAACGCACAGATATATAGACTCAAGCAAACACACACACACACATACACACACACACACACACACACACACACCAGATTTAGAGAAGATAGTTTAAGAGATGGAGGATCCGTGGACAGCTCTGTGCTTCAAGATATCGAGAATATATATTGTACTGGGGACCGGATAAAAATGACTTCAACATCAATGTCGTCCAGGGCTGATGGAGAACTGGACAGAGTAACCGTGTACACAGCGGGGATAATTTATATCTGGAGGCACATAGTCGGGCGGGGTGGAGCAGCTGAATTTAAAAAATGTGGATGATATTAAACTGAAGTCTGCAGGGGGAGACCTGGAGGGTTTTCATCTGTCCCTGGATCCAGATCTCACTGAGGGGAAACCGGATCTATTTGTCGATGCAACAGCGGGTGTGACAGTGAAAAGCGGCAGAAATTGGTGGAACCACAGTGAAAGTTTCTGTTTGGAAAATAGGAACAGTCGTGACCACTGCCAAAACAACTATGAAGAGGTGTAAATAGGGCGGCTCATTATTCACTTACTGGTCTCATTACACATTTTGGTCAAATTACACAGAGGAATCAGACTGAGGTAATGCCAATGGTATTGACATGTTCGTGTTACATACCAACAGTATTTGCACCTGAGACACTGCCGGTGATGTAATTTGTTTATTCAGTAACAGTAACAGTAACAGTCAGAGGTGGGACCTTGTCACTGGAGATCGATCCCCTGTATAAATCAGAGCCTGTTGCAGTACGTCAGCCCAGAGTGTCTTGCCGAGCTGTGGAATTCAGAGCAATAGCGTTCACTACGTCAGTCAAATGGGATATCCAGTTATCTTGCGGATAGAAGACATTTACTACCCAGTTATTTCAGCCGTTGGGATCCCCGGTAAGCCGGGGCACACCTCCAAAGGCAGAAACTGAGAGTTTATTCTGATGTTCTGAAGTTTTTCTCTCGCTACTTGTTTCCACAGCCACCTGCCCAGTCCCGCATTTCAGTCATGGGCGGAAGGCGCTGACAATATTAATCCCGTTGGTTTTGTAGCAGGCAGCGCTCCATATTGGAGCCGAGATGCTGCCTTTGACTGAAATCCACTCCACTGCCTCGATGCCATGTAATAATTGTGAATTGAAATGTCTGCACAGGAGGAAACTGGGCTTCACTGCATCCGTGGGAGCCAGCCGACCTTCTGTTTTGTCCGTATAAATCGACTGTGAATTGCCTGACTGGGTGATGGAACAACGCGAATGGCTCATTTATGTTAGAAATATCAGCAGAGGGAACCGCTGATGTGGATTTCATTTCATTCCTGTGCGGCTCAGACCAGTGACGTTGGTATATCAGACCCATTCCTTACTGCGGTCAGGAAGCGTTTAACTAGCTGTCATCTGGTCGGTTTGGGAGTTCACCCAGATTGAACCCATTTACAAAACACGCGGAGAGTTCTCTGTCACGCCGATATTGCACACCGTCAACGTGTTCATATGTTCTGGTCCAGTTTCCATCATTTGAAGCAGAAAAAAAAACAAGGTGAAGTCTAATAATAACAACTTTGCTCTATTGCCCTGACAGGTGAGTAATTTCTCTGCTACTTTCCCAGGTTCTTGCAGTGGACCTGGTGGCGATTGTTATCCTGTCCCGAGGAAAGTGCGGTCTCTCCAAATGCATCACTCGCTATCTGCTGGGAATGGCAGCGGCCGATCTCCTGGTCGTTATCTCTGACCCTCTGCTGAAGTGGATTGTTCTCATATACTTTCGGTCTTCCTTCCTCTATTGGACTCCCGTTTGCAGGGTTGTTCGTTGCCTGCTCATAGGAAGCACCGGGGTCTCTGTCTGGCTGACAGTCGCGTTCACATGTGACAGATTTGTGGCCATTTGTTGTGAAAAGCTGAAAACGAAATATTGCACCGAAAGAACGGGGGCTGTGGTTATCGGGACAGTGAGTCTTCTGGGCTGTTTAGAAAGTGTCCCTTTCTACTTCACATTGGAGCCTTTGGTGATAATTGATGGAGTTTTCTATGGCTGTGTCAGCAAAGAGAGTTTCTATACTTCTCCCTCGTGGGCCGCACTTCGCATGATTCGTCGCGTTTTCATGCCTTGTCTCCCGTTTGTTCTGATTTTATTGTTCAATATTCTGACAGTCAGGCGGATTTTGTCCGCTAATAAAGTCCGGATGGGGCTCCGGGGCCGCAGTAACGGAAAGAATGTCAAGGACCCGGAGATGGAGAACCGAAGGAAATCGGTCGTTTTACTATTCAGTATAACCGGTAGTTTTATATTTCTGTGGTTAACACTAGTGGTTTTTGAACTCTACGTACTGATTGCAAACATCCCTCGTTACACGGACAGTGATCCGATTTATATCGCAGAATCCACGGCTACGATGCTGCAGATCCTCAGCTCCTGCACCAACACATGTATTTACGCCGTGACTCAGAGCAAGTTCAGAGAGGAGTTGAAGAACGCGGTGAGATACCCGCTGAAACGGTTAACCAAATTCCTTAAATCATAGAGCGACTTGTTCGTTCTGCCGGATATTTCAGTCAAACACCATGTTTCCTCCATAATCTATCCACTTGCCGATATGCAGAACCACGGGTAACAACTGAGCGCTCTGAAATACGCATGCGTTTTTGTGATGATATATTCCACTCGCTGTTTTCCCTGTACAGGTGAAATGTGTCCTTCATCAAATATATAATATGTAGCGGTCACCTCAGCTGTAATTCGCCCCGATGGAGGGTCTATAGTCAGGTCCCGTCCGTTTTACTGTAATAATCTCCATCACATCTGACAGCGTTTTACTCGGGGTTGGTCCAGTTAGGAAGAATCCTCTCCCTTTTCTCTATTCTCTCCGTTGTTTCTGTTTCACCCTTCTCAGTGCCGCTCACGGTGTTTTACTCCTTCCCCCACGCCGGTGAGGGGAGCGTGATCAGACTGAAACACAGCGGAGGGGTGTGTGTGTGTGTGTGTGTGTGTGTGTGTGTGTGTGTGTGTGTGTGTGTGTATTTTCTTTACTTTTCCAACTCCTTTTCCATCTCCGGACTGCTCCGCTTTGTCCTTTCATATCTGCCCCTTTATCTCCGTTCACATCCTGAGGTCCCGTGAATCTATGTTCCATGTTTCTCTCTGTCCGCACGGGCGGTCCCGTTCGGAACAAAATTTAATCTCATTGCAGACGAGTGAGTTTCACCGTAAGGGAGACATGATCGGGCTGGAACAGAGCGTGAGCGTTCTTTTCCTTCTTTTTCAACTCAATCTCCATCTCCGACCTGCTCCCTCGTTGTCCCCGCATCTCTCCGGCTTTATCTCTGTTCACATCCCGAGGCCCCGTCAGTCTGATTCTTTCCCTCTGCTTCCCTCTGTTCTCTGTTTCTCTCTGATCACATATTCTGTCCGGTCGCGTACTGAGTAAAACAAATCTCATTGCAGGAACATATATTTATATTGATCATCAATGTACGCTGAAATTTAATCAACTTCCAGAGCCACGGGAAAATAAGTTATTTGTTTATTTTTTCTCTCTCTAACTAACTAGGCTCTACCTATAAGTTTTATCGATATATGAAAAATAAATGAATGTTACTGGAAATCCGAATTAAAATTACTTTAAAAGACTTTGTACCTCTTTCTGACGGAACATTACTCACACTGTTGCATTTCCAGTTCCGTCTCACTGATGTCTGTCCTGCCACCGATCAGCGTTACACAACACCGGTGATTCTCCTCGCCCGGAGTTGACGGAAGTAAGATTCGACACGACAGATATCTTTTCAAGCGCACAATTGATTTATGCACCTCGCGTCAGTTATTACCAACTCAGCGTTTTATCATAAATAATGTTTCCAGTGATACGTAAGGATTGTGTCCTCTCACCGGCCACCGTGAGCACAAAAGCAGCGTGAATCCCAAGCGACGTCATTCAGCGTGAACTCCAAGTTCTAGTCTTGTCCAATTTAACTCCCAGTCAGATTGAGTAGCTTAAAGACTACGACATAATTGTCTGGCAAGATTAAATGACAAGAGCATCGCATTCCGGAGTTGGCGCTGACCCAGGGTTAATTTTGTTTCGTGTCTGCAGCGCAGGTTCTTATACTGTTGACTGTTGTCCAAGTCTAATCGCAAACTGGAGAACATCTGCAGAAGCTGGAAATCAAAGTAATACCCACACAATCCTAAGGAGCTCAACAAGCCGTGCAGAATCTGTGTAAAAGTGTAAGCAGTCAATGTTCCGGGCCGACACGCTTCATCAGGGAGATCCAATTTAATAGGATCGGACGTTTCTACCATAATTATATGTATAAGATGATGAGGGGCATTGATCTTGTGGATAACCCGAGGCTTTTTTCCCCAGGACAAAATGGCTAAAACGCGGGATATACATTTAAGGTGCTTGGAAACAGGTACTGAGGGAATGTCAGAGTTCAGTTTTCACACAGAGTGTTAGGTGTGTGGAATAAACTGCCGGCGGCGGTGATGGAAGCGAATACAATAGGGTGTTTAAGAGCCTCTCAGACAGGTAAATGGTACTTTGAAAAGTAGAGGTCTATGCACCAGGACCTGGTTTCGGAACTGGTAAAATAAGAGATCGCAGGTTGATATAAGCCCTTGCTAACCGAAAAGTGTTCTTATGACAGGATTCATGCTTTACATTGCCTCCAGTGACAAATCATATTGCTGTATAGAGGGTAGAATAGCATAGGTCTTCTTGTGGTGGGGCAGAACGTACGTCACTCGTGATGTTTGTTTATCGCCCACCGAGAGGGAGGTGTCTACGAAAGCAGCAAGACTACGACATACTCAGGCAAAGCGGGCGGCGCAAACAGGACAATCTTTGTTTTAACGATAAAGAAGGAAATATTACACAACCAGCGTGAGCGGAATGAAGTTGTAGATTAGCGTTAGTATTAGGCAGAGTTATACACTGTGTGCGGTTTAACTCATGTAAAGTCTGAAGCACGGGTCCGAGTAGTTCAGGAGTTGCAGGGGGTTTGATGGCTGTGGTGACATGAGGGGTTAGGTTTTGGCAGTTTAAATTGCTCATTATGATATTCACTCAAAATCCCTTCTGTCACTTTGTCCTTTGGACCACAAGAGATGTGTTCAGTTAAAGACATTTTCTGCTCTGTTAGTCACGGAAAGGAGCTTCTGGTGATCGCTCGGCTGAGATGTTTCAGTGTATCGGGCGGTGCGATGGAAATGCATCAGAGGTCGGCCTGTCAGGATAAGCTGTCGTTGGTTAACATCTTAGTCCAAGTGAATTTCCAATTCTGTGTACGGCAGCGCAGAGTTGTTCTGCAAGTCTATCATGTGTCAGGGAAACGGGAAATGAAGTCAGTTATATTGTCTCCTGATTTATGCCTGCACCTGGTTCCCTCTCCAAAATCACTATGCTGACGGATTGCCCCACATGGGCAGCCGAGCACGGTCGCCTTTAACCTCGTCCCCATGGTAACGGAATATCCATCATTATCGTTTTCCCCTCTATTCCTCTGGGGAATTCCTCTATTCCTCTGCACTTGTACTGCAGGCCAAGTGGGTTCCGCACACCACTTTTCAGAACATCTGAACATTTCCAGGCAAGGAGTTCTAAATTTCACAAATTTGTCCCATATTCGAACTTCAGGAGGGGTCTATAGCAGAGTTACCGCCGTGGTGCAAATCATTTTTTTTGGATGTTATGTAACAAGATCCGGTTCTGAATTCGCTTCTTTTCATTTCTCCTGTTCTGTTTCCTGTTCTAATACGCAAATTATAGTCGTGTCCTCCTTTTTCAGTCCCTGCGACGGTTCAGAAGGGACCCTAAAAATGTGTTCATCTTTCCTTCGATAGATCTTTGTCTTGCCGTTTGTCCCCCTCCTGCCGCTTTGCTTCGGTTGCCTGAACGTTGTCAGGCGGGGTCGGGGTGATTGATTCAGCCGTACAGCTTCTGCTTACATGAAAACTTAGACCAGACCTGATTCCTGCCTGAGCACAGGCTGTCCAGGTGAGGATAGAGACTTTGAGATTCCTCACCTTTCCTTTGTTTGGACGTGGTTTGGACAGTCAGTCTATAGTTTTTTCGGAGGTTAGTGTGGCTTGGCTAACTCCAGTCGAGTTTACTGTCATTTAATAGCACAAACGAGACAAGGTTTCTCCGAGCCGGGTTGTAAAGAACAGCAGCACAAACTACACACAGAACACACAACGCTGGAAGAACTCAGTAGGTCAGGCAGCATCCGTGAGAAAAGAGTAGCGAACGTTTCGGACCGAGACCCTTCATCAGGAATGGGGGGGTTTGGGGGTGGGAATAGCGCACCGAAGCCCAGTAACAGAGATAGGGGAGGGGGTAGGGCCTAGAGGCCACAGGTGGAATCAGAGGAAAGATAAAGGGGGAGAGGGAGGGTATAAGCATGAATGAACTGTAGAAATAAAGAAGCGGAACACACAACTACTTATGAAAGAAAGGACAGCATCCTCCGATAAGCCACGCACAAATAAATAATGCGAAGTGAATAAATCAAAACACGTTATTATATAATCATAATCACACTTAGGGTCTCCGTCTCCGCTACCAGTTTCTTGTATAAAATATTTAATTTTCTTTATCTCAAAAGGCTCCTCATAGTGCCACCCTCTTGTGTCCAACCACACACGCTACTTGTAATCAACTTTCCAACGAGACCCCTTCAGCAGAGGGAGTTGGCGGCACCAGCGGATTTCCCAGGGTGTCCGTTACTCATTCAACCTTCTGGAGCTTCTTTCTCGTTTTCTTCTTTAAACTCTCCCCGCATTTCGGTCATCAACTTTACTATCATTACTCACCATCTTCCTTCAATCTACTTACCTGGTTTTCGTCTTTTTCTTTACAGGAAACTCTCTCCCCCGCATTCTGATTCAACTTTACTCTTACTATTTTCCATCCTACTTGAATCTACTTACCTGCTCCTGAAGGACTGTCGGTTTTAAGCACAAGCGTGAATGAAATTTCGTTCCGTTCGCCTCTTCAAGTCCTATTTATATCGCAGCACGAGGAAACCTGCAGATGCTGGAAATTCAAGCAACACATACAAAATGCTGGTGGAACGCAACAAGCCAGGCAGCATCTAGAGGAAGAAGCACCGTGGACGTTTCGGGCCGAGACCCTTCATTAGGACTAACTGAAAGGAAAGATAGTAAGAGATTTGAAAGTAGTGGGGTGGGGGGCGGGAATGCGAAATGATAGGAGAAGACCGGAGGGGGAAGGGTGAAGCTGAGAGCCGGAAGGTGTTTGACAAAAGGGATAGAGGAGGCCTCCTGTCCCTTGATCCTTTTCCTTCTTCAACGCGAAACACGCACCAGATGGCGAACTCGAACTTGCCTTTGCTGCCCCTAGTTTCTCCATCGTTCGACCGTTAAGTCGGAATCATGGTCGACGACGACAATTTGCCAAAAAATGTTTGAAAATTAAATTCTTTACCGGACTTCAATTGGCGAATATTTTATGTCATGGAGAGTCAGCGTGTGTGGAACTTAAAGGTACAATTGAAAAGCTTGTGTTTATATCTAGTAGCAAAAAGCGTGCCAGACCTTCCCAGAACAGTGGAATTAGTTCATAATGTAGTTCTCGCGATTTGTGGCTCATCGGCTTACACTCATCTCACTTGTGTAGCTCTAAGGAGTAGCAGTGCCAAGCACGATATTCATCTGGAAAACGCTGAAGTCCACAATATCACTAAACTACAGCAACATACAGCCCTGTGAAATTTATAATCGGAAGTTTCATGCTCGTGCAGGGAGGTTGGAGGTCAGATAGTGAGGGACAGTGACAGTGGCGAAGAAGACTTGGAGGGAGGGAGATTGTGGATGCGAGTGGGAAGAAGTGGGATCGAGGAAAAGAGTCACCGAGACGGGAAGGATTGTATGTTTTGGCAGCACCTCACAGTAGGAAAACAGCAATCCCAAAATACATTGCGTAATCGAAAGCCTTCCAGTTCCTCACAGTACATTTTTTTCTTGATTTTGACGCGCTTCCCCACATACCCTCTTCCCAGACAGCCCGACCACAGTCTTTCTCTCCGCCGTTTCTCTGCCCAACCCCGGTCTCTTTCTTGGACCAGTGCACCACGTCTCTCTCTTCCCCACGCTCTGTTTCCGATCCCGCCGCACACTGAGTGCCCTTTCTTCACAGTGTCTGTTTCCCAATTCGTTCACTCAGCGTCTCGATACCGTTCCTGTCTATCTCCTCTTTCCACTGGCCTCTCCTCAATCCTATCTTCTGCTCCTCCGTCACTCAGATCTCTCTAACCATCCGAAATTTCTCTCATAACCCTGGCATCGCTCTCCACCAAATATCCCTCATTTCTCCTCATTGTTCTCCCGCCTGTCTTCTCCACTCTGCCCTACAGTTTCTCTCTCTCAGATTCTTCCTCTTCCCAGTATTCCTACCCCAAAAGCCCTCTCTCTTTCTACCCAGTCTCCGTCTCTCCCCACTTTCTACACTTTCCCCGTCCGTACTTCACAACCATTACCTTCCCTCTCTCTCTGACCTCCAACTTCCTTCCCTGTGGATGAAATTTCCGAATACTTATTTCACAGGGCTGAAAGTCTCTAGCTTAGTGATATTGCGGACTTCTGTGTTTTCCACAGAAGATGTCTAAAGATATTATAAAAGGGGTCTGAAATCTTTTTCTTTTGGAGCAATAACATCCCCCTCCGCTTAGCACTACGTATTGATCTGTTGTCTGCCCATGCACTGTTGTCCACGCATGCGCATTGTTCTCTCTCTTTTGAGCGTTCACTCTCTCGCCACAACGTGAAAACACCAATTAAAGCCAACTTCTGCGTGCGTGTATTCAGTAAATTAATATATATTTAAGCACAAACACAACAATTCCAACTGATCTCCCGTCAGCCGCCGCCGACCGTGATAAGACAACCTAAGTTTCCCCAGTCTCTCGTTCTGGCCTAAGCCCTCTCAACCAGCCAGGATCCCGATAAATATCTTGTGCACCTTCTCGAAATCCTCGAAGTACTTCCTGCAGTGGGGTGACCCGAACAGCGTACAATAATCCATTTCGGCTGCTTTCCACTCACGCAAATCGAAAGATAATTTTTCCAATTAAACCAACTAGTCAACCAAGACCTCAACAAGTTTTAGAATGGCTCCCACCACTTTCTTCATATCCCGGGCGAGCCCCCAAATGGGTACGTACCCTGTAACGGATTAAAATGAACCAGCAGAAATGGATACACATGGAGTCTGTCTTCCGTTATAAATCCTAACACATAAGTAACTACGTGAATAAAGTAATATAAAACAAGAAATAATTGTAAATAAGTTCCCCAAGCTTCCCAGCTCAGGTGATTAGGTGATACAGTCGTAAGGTGGGATGGCAAGTAATCAGTTCAGTTCTGGAATTTGATTTGAGAAGAGTTGGAGAGAGAGGATAGGAAGTTGGCTTGTTTTCCCAAAGCCGATGCTGATGCTGATCCTCCACGTCGTCCTCCTGCTCCGGAAACTTAAAGTCACCGACTGTAACCACAAAAAGACGATGACGTCTTTTGTGGTGGAGTTATCAACCCAGTCCAGGGATAAACACATCGACAGCTCCCCACCGGTTACCCCTTTGTCCACACTGTAAGCAAACCCAACCCTTATCGTGTGTACACAAACCTCACAAGTGTCCTCCTTGCCGCTGGCGACGTGTGTCTCTTGTGTGTCTGATTAAAAGGTCGACTGACCTTGCATATATCTCCAAGTGCTGAACACAAGCTGGACAGCTTGGACATTATATAGTTCCGCCTTTCAGTTTCCAAGGCAACTCACAGACTTTCTCTCTCTCTCCCTGCGGCTGAATTAGCACACAAGCTGCTTGCTCCCCCTCTCTCTCGTAAAAGGAACAGTCTACTTTAGAATAGTCATTCAGATCTCGTCACAGCTGCTACCGCAGTATCAGCATTAACGAGTTCGTGTAAAAGTGCACCTCATAGAAAAGCCACTGTCTGTATTTCCCATTTAGACAGTACTTCCTCCATCTCGAATAATGACACGGATGAGATCGTGGCCTAATTATTGCATTTCCCCCTGTTTTCCAACAACAAGTTGTCACTGACATGGCAATGCACCAAACACTGTTATGGTGGTATGGTGTTGGGGGCCATTGTACCCTCTGAGCTCCACGGGTCGCGCGGCCGCGTGGTGACGTAAATGCTCCCGCGCCAGTGGAGTCTGTTGCTGCGCGGATGTAATTGCGAACGGCTAGAAAACATTTCCGAAATGCGAAAGCTTTCCTTTGCTGTACTGTATTATATAATATTTTCTATTGATAAATGAAACCAAAAGTAACTGATATACTTAAATTTCAATCAAAATATTCATAGATGCATATTGCAAAAACAACACATTGGAAGTGCCGCACAGTCTTCAGGCTGTTTAAACATTTCCTGTTGCGAGCAATGGTTGGTCCGCGCCCCTGTAAACAAAAAAGATAGAGGGAACATTGGAGCCTGCACAACGTCACAGCCGATACACATTAATCACGATTAACAAATAGTGTTGAATAAGTTTCAGCACCAGCGGGAGGGAAAAAGGTTACTACCAAACGAGTTCTAAAGAGCTCCTCTTCTCCGCTTGGGCAAGGTGCAAAACTAGGTTAACTCCATCACCCCCAACCCCCACGTACAGGACCCTTGAAGGCATGAGCAAAGATGGTCGATTGTCCTATGAGCTGCTGGTGAATATCACAAGCGCTGGTTATACGACCACCGACCCAGGCATGCATTCTGTGAGTAGTATTGATAATGGCCGGGGTCACCCGTCTTGTAAACACACGGTCCAGCAGAATGCAATGGAAAGCCACTTCTTCAGAAATAAAATCATGCGAAGAACAATCATGGTCCTGGAAGGACCATTTTCGTCCGTCACACAACACGGCACGTAACGACCGCGACAACAACAGTACCAAACTTCCTTTTGCAGATGGGATATTAAGGCTAAATAGAGTGGACAGAACTGTTCGAACCGCAAGATCTGTGGCGTTATGGATATAGTAAAGAATAACACAGAATAAATTAATTTCTCCCTATTTGATAGAGAGATGATGCTCAAGTACTGAATAGCACAGAATTAACGTGGAACAGCGACTTTCAGAACATCCAAATCTAGTAATGACTGAAGATCGTCCTTTAACTTCCTTGAAAATTCACTGCGAATTCTTCAATAATCTCCTCAGGTACCTTTTGCAGAAACCTAGAATGCAGTCCGGCTGGTTTAGTTGAGTTATATAACCTCGTACCCAGTCAAACTCTTCTTCGTCAAAGGTGTCGAAGGTACATATAATGTCAGAGAAAGCATACGATATACATCCTGTAATGCTTTCTTTTGGCGGCCATCCACGAAAACAGAGTGTCTCAAAGAATGAACGACAGTTATTTGTTAGAACCACAAACCACCCCCGCCCCCCTCCCTCCCGCGTATAAGCGGCAGCAAGCACGATTCTGCCACCCCCACTGGCAGATAAAACAGCTGCAGTACCCGTCACCGGGCACTCAAGCGTGCAGCAAAATCAACAGTAAAGACATAGAATTGCAAAACGGCAAAAACTACATTATTCACCCGGCATTCGACACACCACAGTCTCTCTCCCTCCCGAATAAGTGAGAAAGAGATGTCTCCATTTCACAGCGAGAGGGGAGACACAACAAACAACTCGCTGCTTTACGATGTTAAAAGTCGCTTGCGTCGCTTTTCTCAATCTCTGATCTCATGTCTCTGGGCACACAGCCAAAGCAATTACACACACCTGCCCAAGGTACTTACAAATTCAGACATTTTCCTATTGATTTCAACAGTGATGACTAATACAAAATACTTAGTAAGTTCATCCGCCATTTCTTTGTTCGCCATTACTACCTCTCCAGCGATCTTGCCTTTATTTTACTCTTTTTATATCTGAAAGCAAAGCTATCTTCTTTTATATTACGGGCTACCTTACCTGCAGATTTCTTATTATTCTCCACTCATTATTACTCTTTAGGTAGTTGTTGCAGTTGTTTTTTTAAAGCTACCCAATATTTTTGTCTCCCACTATTTTTTGTTATACGGTAAGCACTTACTTTTGCTTTATTTTTGTTGTTTACTTTCATTGTCGGCCACCTTGCCTCATCATCCTTTTTCACCGTGGATCTTGGCACGGTCTGAAGTAAGATTGAAAAATTATAGGATTTTTGACCATTGAACTTTAGAAATTTCGCTCTTAAGGGAAGTAACGAATTCTTTCAGCACATTGGATCAACTTTCTGAGCAGCGGAAACCCAATCCGGTTGAATATGTTGCTGGAAACACTGTACGTCCTACGCAGTTTCGGACAAAGGACAAAATTCCCACCAGCCCGAACCCTCCTCAGGACTGCGCTACTTACAGCAGCAGCCGTCCCTTCCACACTCTGTGCTGCACTGTTCCCGGACCAAGGGATTGAGGATCGCTTCATTCAACACATATGCAGTGCTGTTATCTTTATGTCAAAGTGATGTCGTAGTTCTAAGGGCAATTACTACATTGATAACTGGTTTGCCTGTAATTTCTTGAGAGGAAATGCTTTTGAAATTCAACATGCTTTTGGCCGATTTAGTAGAAATCTTTGTGGATCCAGAGCTGGTTTGCTCATGCAGGCATGGAGTGGATGTAGACGGGTCAGATTCTACATGGAGCTCGGTGACCAGTGGTGTGACTCAGGGATCTGCTCTGGGACCTCTATTCTTCATGACTTTTATAAATGACTTGGATGAGGAAGTGGAGGGATGGGTTAGTAAGTTTGCTGATGACACAAAGGTTGGAGGTGTTGTGGATAGTGTGGAGAGCTGTCAGAGGTTACAGCGGGACTTTGATAGGATGCAAAACTGGGCTGAGAAGTGGCTGATGGAGTTCAGCCCAGGTCAGTGTGAAATGGTTCACTTTGTTATGTCAAGTATTATGGAAGAATAGTGTATTAATGATGACTCTTAGCAGTGTGGAGGATCAGAGAGATCTTGGGGTTCGAGTCCATAAGACTCTCAAAGCAGCTGCGCAGATTGACTCTGTGTGTAAGAGGACGTACGGTGTATTGGTCTTCATCAATTGTGGAATTGAATTTAGGAGCCGAGTGATAATGTTGCAGCTATATAGGACGCTGGTGAGACCCTACTTGGAGTTCTGTGCTCAGTTCAGGTCGCCTGACTACAGGAAGGATGTGGAAGCCATAGAAAGAGTGCAGAGGAGATTTACAAGTATGATGCCTGGATTGGGGAGCTTGCCTTTTGAGAATAGGTTGAGTGACCTCGGCCTTTTCTCCTTGGAGCGGAGCAGGATGGGAGGTGACCTGAAAGAGAAGTACATGATGAGAAGCATTGATCGTGTGGATAGTCAGGGGCTCTTTTCCCAGGGCTGAAATGGTTGCCCCAAGGGGACACAGGTTTAAGGTGCTGAGAAGTAGGTACAGAGGAGATGTCAGGAGTAAGTATTTTACTCAGAGAGTGGTGAGTACGTGGAATGGGCTGCCGACAACGGTGTTGGACGCCGATACAATGGGTTCTTTTAAGGGACCTTTGTATACTTACATGGAGCTTAGAAAAATAGAGGGCTATATGTCAGCCTAGTAATTTCTAAGGTAAGGACATATTCGGTGCAACTTCGTGCAACGAAGGGCCCGTATATTGCTGAAAGCGTTCTATGTTTCTGTGTTTCTAAATAGAGTGCATTTTCTTTCGTTGTTACTGGATGAATGTCGGAATTTTTGCTGTATTCGCAGGTATTAGCTAAAGGTTCGTAGGCGATGGTATCCGCTGCTATTTGGATCAATGCGGCTTTAGTTAAATGAGCTTGTTTAGTTAAATGAGTTGAGCCTTTGCTGGCAATATACAAAATGACGAGACATCTTGACAGCAATGTGGACAATGCTAGCGGCTGTAAGGGGAGCTCAAACTGGTGAGGATAGACGAGGTTATTTTTACGAGGTGGAACAGTGTGTTTTGGAATTCCCTTCCTCAAAGTGAAAAATAGACAGAGGTTTTTCGATGTGTTCAATTCCGCAGAACACAGTCAGTTTCTTGACAGGCAAGGGAGTGACGTGTTGCAGGCTGTGCAGTCTTGGGACTCTGAAATCATAGTTCAGTTGAGATCAGAGAATATTATAGAGCGGTGGAACAGAACTGAGAGTCCGAATGACCTGTTACTAATTTAATATGCCAGCAGCAACCTCCGCCAAATAAAAGACCCAGTGAATTTAATATTCAGAGTTTTTTCATCCGTCACTGATGATAAACGATTGATATAGACGTAAAGTAAATGCGATGTCAGGCAAATTCACCAGCGGGAAATGATCTTAATTTCATATGACGGCGCTGTGATTCTGCAATGTGTTTGCATTAAGTGAATAATAAACTGAAGGAGAAGGGCATCGCTATCCTGTTGACGACTTTGACTGGTAGTTATCTCTGGCAGATCTCGGCACAGCCGCTCCCCTGTTGCCCATTATCCAAATGCTAAAACTGCGGTCAGCTGTAAATGATGTTTTTTTTTTAAATAGGCCAATTTAAAATCACTGCAAGTCCAGGCTACGGGGGCACAGTTAAATCTTGTGAAATGGGATGTCCACTGTTCAAAAAAGAACAATATTCCAAATGCGTATTCCAAAGTCCTCTCAACTCTGCAGAGACTGCGCTCTCTGCAATAAACCCGCAGCGAACTTTGCCCTGGGCTGTCGCTGGAGTTTATAATCTGACAACAAACTGCTCACAAGGTGAATAATAATTTAAAGTGACATCACCAACCGAACGGAACCAGGATGCGGGTTATCATTCCTTTCTGGAGGTGGTAAAATTTCGCGCACTGAAGTATCAATTCTAGTTCGGAACACAAGTTAGAAAGACTCATTCAAGGAAGGTGAGTCTTTGTGTGGTTCAACTCAAGGGTTGTGGAACAGGGTGTGTCGTTGCATGCAGAATAGACTGAAGTTCAGGTTTATGAGCGTGTTATCAACTGAACATTGCTCAGAGTGTGTTCACTTAGTGTCCATAAAATTCAGATGCTCGGATTCCCTGAAACCAGACCCAGGAGGCCTGCATCAAGTAGGAAGAGGGACTGTATTTGGCAGTGTTATGGCGTTTTAATAAGCACACTTGTCGCGGCAGTATTTCTAATATTTCTACCATATCAATATTATCATTGAAATCGCGCGGCTTTACTGATCGATTATTCTGTATGTGTTTTTTTAGAGAAGACGAGGAAGATCACACAGTGATATTTATATCTACAAATATTGTCGTAATTCTCGATGACGGTAGATAAAAATAGCAAATTCTACACTCATTGGACACTTTACTAAGTACCTCCTTTACCTAATAATGCGGCCACTTAGTGCATGTCCGAGTACTTCTGCTGCTGTTTCCCGTTCGCTTCAATGCTGACCACTGCACTACCGTCCGGTTCATCGCTGACCACTACGCCATGTTTATGAACCATAGGTTTTTTTCGCTAAGTTAGTAGAATTAGAGTTAACATAATTTTATCCTCGGGTACTGGATGAACAGGCACATTGACGTATGCGCTGGTGTTAGATGAAGACGGAGACTTGATTGTGTTCACTGTTATTTAGATGAAGACGTGTTCAATGGAAAAGATTATCCCAAACGAATAACTTCTCATCAGAGTTCACAGCGCCCTTCCTTCCTTTTGCTGAATAGGCTGAAATTCCGCTTTATAAGCGTGTTATGAACTGAACATTACTCAGGGTGTGTTCACTTACTGTTAGGGACATAAAATCCAGATGCTCGGATTTACTGAAACCAGACTCAGGATTCCAGCACCAGGTAAGTACAAGGACTGTACTGGGCTGTGTTGTGGTATTTTAATAAACCCACTTTTCACGGCAAGTATTTCTAGCTTTTCTACCATATCAATACTATCATTTGCTGCTTTAGAGGAACCTGGAACACGTGAAGTTAGATGAGGTTAATTTAATGAGTTGGAACTCTTTTCAAAGGAAAAGAGAAGCAGAGTTTTTTCAATCTGTTTAATTCCGCAAAACACAGATTCTTCACAGGCAAGGGAGTGAATTATTGCAGGTGGTGTCACTGTGATGGAACATAGTAATGGGGATTGGAGGATAATAATTGGTGGATAATGGGTAAGAATTCAACATAGCAGCAACGCACACGGACAAATAAGAGATCCAGTAAACTTAATGTTTGGTGTTATTTTCCCCTTCGTTTTCTGACGAGGAACGATAAAGCAAAGGCGATGTCGGGCAAGTTCGGCAGCGATTCAGTTTTGTTTTAGAGAAAGACTCATTCACGCAAAATGGGTCGTCTGTGTTTCTGCAAAATCGTTGAGGAACGCGGTGTGACGTTACATAGAGAATAGGGTGAGCTTCAGGTTTATGAGCGAATTATCAGCTGAACATTGCGCAGGTTGTGTTCACTTACTGTTAGGGCCATAAAATTCAGATGTTCGGACTCGCTGAAACCAGACCCAGGAGTCCCGCACCAGGTCAGAACAGGGACTGTACTGGTCGGTGTTCTGGTGATTTAATAAGCCCACTGATCTGGGCAGTATTTCCAATTTTTCTACAGTATCGATACTACCATTAGCTGTTCCAGGGGAAGCTGAAATAGGTGAAGGTCGATGGGGTTATTTTTATGAGTTGGGTCTCTTTTCAAAGAAAAAGAGAAGCAGAGTTGTTGTTTTTTTCAATGTGTTTAATTCCACTGAACACGGATTATCTGCAGGCAAGCGAGTGAAGTGTTGCAGACGGTGGCAGGGATGTCCCACTGAGATCACAGTCCATCTGTTATCATAGAGAATGGCGGAACGGAACTGAGGGGGGCGAATGCCCTGTTACTAATTCAACATACTCTGACAAATAAGAAACCAAGTAGATTTAATGTGTTTTCTCATCACTCTCTGACGAGGAACGGTACATTCATTTGTAAAATATGGTCGAACCCTCTTGATATAGGTGTAAAGTGAATAGGATGCCAAGCAAATTCGCCGATGGAAATGGGCATAATTTCAGATGATTGATGCTGTGATGTGGTAACTTGTTTCCAGTAAGTGTGCAATAAACTGAAGGGGGAGGGCGTTCTTATCTTGCTGGCGACTTTGACCACTTGTTATCTCTGGGAGATGGTTATCTCGGTACTGTCCATTACTGTAATGGTCCAACTGCGGACAGCTGTTGAGCAATGGCTCTTTCGAAACAGACTGACCTTGAACCCAGTTCTTGACAGCCGGGTCACAGTTAAATCCGGACAAAGAGAATGTCCAGTGTTCAAAAGAAAATATAATGCTCCACGTGCATAACACTTCATCAAAGTTCACGGCTCCCTTCCTTGTGCTGTCAATATGTCATAAGCACACAGCGATCTTTGTCCTGAACTGTCGCTGGAGTTTGCAATCTGATAATAAACTGGTCCAAATGCGAACAATAAATCAAAGCGACGACTCCAACATAACCGGACTGATGCAGGCTGTACTTCCTCTCTGGATCAGATGAAAATTCCTAGAGAAACTTAATCATAGCCAGCAGTACTGAAGTAGTAATTCTGCCTCGGACCAGATGTTAGAAAGACTCACTCACGCAAAATGAGTCTTTGTGTGCTTCAACACAAGCGTTATGCGACAGTGTATGCCTTTACATACTGAATAGGGCGACTTTCATTTTAATAAGCGAGTTATCAACTGGACATTGCTCAGGGTGACTTCACTTACAGTCAGGGCGATAAAATTCGGATGCTCGGATTGGCAGAAACCAGACGCAGGAGTCCAACACCAGGCAAGGACACAGTGATAAGGGGAAATGTTACGGTGTATTATTAAGCCCACTGGTCGCGCTAATATTGTCAATGTTTCTATCTGTTCACTATTGTCCTCAGGATTGCGTGGATTAATGAATATGTGTTTTATTCTGTTTCTGTATTTTTTAAGCAAAGACTTTATATATCTGGCAGTGATATTTAGGATAAAAATTCCTGTAATAAATCTCACTGGCAGTTGATAGAAGTATGGAAGTCTACACTCAGTGGGCACGTTTTATGTACCCCTATACATAATGATGTGGCACTGAGTGAATGCTCGGGGTTCACTGCGGCTGCTCCCCGTCCAAATCCAAGGTTATGCGTTCAGTGACGCTCTCTTGCTCGCCACTGTCGGAGCGTATTGTTAATTGAGTTCTTGCCGCCTTCCTGTCGGATTAAATCAGTCTGACCAATCTCATTCAGCTCTCTCATTAATGGGGCCTTTAGAGCTGCGCTCACTCGATATTCCTTTGGTTTGTTTCCGGTCCATTCTCTGTAAATCGAGAGATTTATGCGTGAAAATCCAAGTAGCTGATGAGTTTCCGTACCACTCAGACCACCCGGTCTGGCACCAGCGATCAACGGTCAACGTCACTTACATCGCATTTATTTCCTCTTCAGATGTTCGGCCTGAAAAACAACTGAACCTGTTGACCATACCTGCATGTGTTTATTAATTCAGTTGCAGGCAGATGATTAACATATTTGTATTAATGAGCTGGTATACAGTTGTACCTAACAAAAAGGCCATTTAGTGCATTTCTCATTTAAAATAGCCCTCATCCATCTCGAATATGAATACGGATGAGATCTGAGCCTGATTATTGCCGATTTGCATGTTTGCAACAATAGGTTGTCACTGGCAAGGCAGTGGACAGAACAGTGTTAGAAGGTGGGGGTAACTTTGAGAGAGAGACCCATCACTCTTCCCCCTAAACTGGGTGTCTGCGCAACCAAAATGCTCCCACGAACGGAGCCTTTGTTGCAGCACAGATGGAATTAAACACTGCCAGAGAAACTTTTATGAAACCTGAATATTTTTCTTTGTTGTGCTGTATTTTTTCCCATCCTTTAATTAATAATTAAAATCAATCAAATGTTTTTTTTATTATTATTATTCTTGTCGGCCGTCATTCTAAATATTCATAGTTGCACATTACAAAAAATACGACGCTTCTACGATGCTGCACTTTTTTCAGGCCGTGTGAACATTTCCAGCTCAGAGCAATCATTCATTCACGCAGCTGCAAAAATAGTAATTAGTGCGAGCATTGGAGACCGGACAACTTTAGATTCTATGCATATTAATCACGATTGAATATGGCACATTATCGTGCTCCCTGTTATAGACGAGAATTTAAAAGTCAATAGGGTGGTCAAAATTGTTTCACTGGGACTCTCTCTGGTGTCCAGGAAATAGTAATGAATAACGCAAGAAAAATTAATAATAATTTCTCCTTGTCCAAGGGAGCGTACTGTGAGGCAATGAGGCTCAAGTGCTTAACAATACAGAACTAATATTGAGCAGCGAATAACTAGAAGGTCCATTTGCTATAAATTCAAGAGCTTTTCGTTTTCTTTTCTCGAAAGATCACTATCAACGCCCCGATAATCACTTTTGCTACCATTTCAGAACACTGGGTGTAGTACCTCCCCCATTATAGGGATGAGCAAGGATGAGATCTGAGCAAAATTGCGCAATTAAGCGTTTAATATATCACGCAACATCTTGGACAATCCAAGTTCTGATACGGGGTCTTCCACAGTGTCTTTTAGTCAGATAGAATCTGACGTACGAGTTTGCAGTACTTTATGAGAGGAAGGCAGGAATATGGCATTGTGGTGAAAAAAATCAGCAATGATTGAATGATTTAGCAGATTCGATGGACTGAATCGCTTTATTCTGCTCTGATATCTTATCGTGAATGAATGTTGAGTCCTTCGTATCCCATATCAGGATTGGTGACGTGTGAGGGACTATTACAGATTTGCTCATTGAGATCCTTTTATTTGTCATCAGCGTTTAAATTTCAGTGAGATTCGCTTTTGAAACATTGAGCAGAAATATTTTGTTCTCCTTTGTATTGCTAATGCACTTTAAAAAGAAAGGAACATGGAATAGTACTGTCGGCCCACAAAGTTGTGCCGACCATCAAACCCTGCCTCCCATATAACCCCCACCTTAAATTCCTCCATATACCTGTCTAGCAGTCTCTTAAACTTCACTAGTGTGTCTGCCTCCGCCATTGACTCAGGCAGTGCATTCCACGCACCAACCACTCTCTGAGTAAAAGACCTGCCTCTAATATCCCCCTTGAACTTCCCTCCCCTTACCTTAAAGCCATGTCCTCTTGTACTGAGCAGTGGTGTCCTGGGGAAGAGGCGCTGGCTATCCAATCTATCTATTCCTCTTAATATTATTTATCTCTCTGGTTAAAGTTAAACCTGTGGTGAGAGATTTATTGGAAGAAAATCCCAGAACTGGAAGCAAACCACGACTGAAAACCAGGGAAGAGCGACAAGTGAACCAGCCCGAGGACTGAGAGCAACGACTGGAGAGAACCCATCTGACTGAGGGTTTCCATTGATTCAGTCAGGAGAGAATTTGGTGAGTCTCATTTACTGAAACACTGGTCCTTTAGGCATTACAAATAAAGATAGGGAATCGTTGGAATGAGACTGGATATGCCTAGAAGTGCCAGTTATGTCTCTGTCAGACCCAGCCGCTATCTCTCCTGCTCTGGTAGTCTGTTGTTAACAGCGGGCTCTTCAGAAGCCATTCACAATCCCTCACAGTGTTTGCTCATTTCAAGGTCTTGCATCTTCCGAAGCAGCTTTTGGTCAATTCTAATGATTCAACACTGGTCCGTTAGATAATACCAATCTGTGAAATGGAAGGTACGAAATAGGTGGAATGGACTGAATGTGCCCAGAAGTACCTGTCATTCCTGTGCGTGACCCAGCACCAATCACTCCAGGTCTGGTAATTTGCTTTCGGAAGCCCAGCTCTTTAAACTCACCCACATTCTCTCAGTGTTTGCTCATTTGAAGGTCTTGCATCAGCTGAAGTAGCTTTTGGTCAGTTCTGATGTTTCCTTGTTTCGTTATAATCATCTTAAAATGAGTTGACAATTTCCTCCCTTTCTAAGAAGCCGCAAGTGCGTCTGCTGCAGTGATTGTAGAAATGCCGAATTATTATGAACTGCAGCAACACGTCATTGGTTCTTCTGGCTATTGCAATCTGCAATGATCTACTTACCCTCGAATGTATCGTCGCGTAGGCCTCTGCTGAGAACAGACCTTCTTAAAAGCAAAATGTCCCAACACTGCATTTTATTCAGTTCTCAGTAGCAAAGCGGAACCAATAATTTTCATTTACATACCTTGGCCTCATCAAGTACTTTTCTGCTATTACATTTTCAGAACCTGTGAACGTGACATTAAGCAGAGGTAGAAATTCAAAGTTATTTTCCTATGAATGCTGTGCAAGGGCCTTCAGCAAAGCCTTTGACAAGGTGTCACAGGGCAGCTTGACTCGGTGATTAGGTCCCATGCTGTCAAGAAACAGCAAGTTGGATGTTTTCAAAATTAGCTTCAAGGTAGCAAGCAAAGAGTGCTGGTTGAAGGTTGAAATGAGGTGAGTAATTAGTGGTGTCCCGCAAGGCTACAAGTTGGGACCTTTGATATTCGGTATTTTATAGCAATGATTTGGATGCGGTTGCACAAGGCTTACATGACTGGTAAGTTCGAAGAATGCACAACATTAGTAGTTGCTGTTCACAGAGAAGATTATCGTTGCTATAGGGGATCTAAATGGACAGTGGGTGGTAAAGAGATTACTAAACCAACCCGAGTAGCAACGGATACATGCAGATGTTGGAGATTATGTGGAGGAAACAGCCAGCGGAAGTGGATGAGGCAGGCGCATTCGCATAATTCAAAAAGCAGCTGGGATGTGTAGATGGAGTGAAAAGGCCAGAAGGGGAATGGGCCCATGACAAGAAATTGTGACCAGCTCGATGGGCACTGTGGTTGGCATTGTCTCGTTGGGCTGAACACTCTGAATTTGAACTCTATTGCTCTGTGAGTCTGTCAGTAGATGCGCCAGGTATCAGCGGACAGACATACAGACATGGTGTGGAAGTTATTATTAAGCGGGAATGTTTGGTCCCCAAGCCAGCTGCTTCTCTGATGCAAGGGATGGAAATACTGTCATATCTGCAAAGTAACACTGCTCTCTCTGAATCACTGTCTGATTTGTTCTGTAATTTAGAACATCACGAGCAGGTGGAGCTGTCCTGCACCAGGACCAAAGTGTAAACAAGACGACGACGCTCAACAATCGTCAGTCAGAATCAGAATGGACAAAGGTATGATCACAAGGATCTTTGAATTAAACTTGTGTCGCGTTTGTACACAGTAGTTCAGGAGAAGAAACTGACACAGATGTTAACAGAGCATAGAAACTTTTCATCGAGCAGTGTCATTTATCCCACTGGTAAAGCCACCTTCAGTAATTGATCAAACTAACAGTTCTATCGCGTTTCCAAATGACTCTGTCACCTATAAAAATATGATTATACTCAGATCTGTGATTCCAGGTGGAATAAAAAAAATGTTACAGCCTGGAAACGGGTCCTTCTGCCCATCTAATTCATGCTGATCTAAATGTCTGAGCTTGCCCCGTTTTCCTGCAGCTTTTCCAAAATTTCCTTTGTAAAATTATTCCTTCCTTTTTCCTTCCCGCATGCTCTCAATTTTGCAATTTTATTTGTGTTTGAGGCGTCCTCTGGATGTAGGTAATTTATACCCACCAGCCACCATGTGGAAAAATGCCCCTTTGCTCCCTTTTAAATCTCTGCCCTCAAGTCTCAGACTCCCCTATCCCCGGGAAAAAGACTGTGACCATCTACCCGATCTGCACACCTGATTACTCTATGTGTGTGAGTAAGGTCACCCTTCAAGTTCCCATGCTCCAGGGAAAACTGTCCCAGTCGAAACATTTTACACAAAGAACAGCACCCTAGTCCAGTACCGTAGTGGTCATTCTTCACTACACACTTTCCAGTTTAATCAGCTCCATCCTACAGATTAGCAACTGCAACTACATGCAAAGCTCTCTAAGCGAGACTTTGCCAATGACTTGCATAGTTGTTACATGACGATCATCAGGTTGGGTATAAGAAGGGAACCAGGGGAGCGGTCAGCATAGATCGCAAGGTAATGTTCAGCCTGTGACGCAGGATACCGGACGCTGTGCGTTTCAAGGGAATGGTCAGTCTGTGACCAAAGGGACAAAGCGATTATCGTGTGACAAAGCGATTGGGGAATGTGTGATCCAGCAGACTGGACCATGTGTAAACCTGTAGCTGGTCTGTGTCTTCTGGACAGCAAGTGACTCGGGGAGATTTTAGCTTGTGGAAGATAATCCCGGTGATATTTCCCAGTATCACCGGAAACTGTTGCATTAAGATCCCGTGGTCATCCGTGTGTTCAACTGCTGTGAATTCAGTGATCAGTATTTCTGCGTCTACCCTGTTATTTCACTGGGAGTGAATGTGTCCGGTCACCGGCTTATTGGGATGGTCACCTGGCAGGACGTACGGTTCACACACGCAGCGCAGTTCCACTCCAGATCTGGTCAGCCTGAGTCTCGGCTCCATTGCAGTCTGAATCAGTTTTGCTCATCTCTAAATCATACTCGTATAACCTGCAATTCATCACTTATTTCAGTTGGAGAATTGAAACGAGCAGCGATAAGACTGAAGAGGACTTTACCAGGCGGATCATCGAGGGAAGGTGATCGGGACACCAGAAGCAAGGTAACAAAGCCGGGTCAGATTGAGAGCAATGCCCGAATGGCCGCAGAGGAGGAGGAGCAAATTCAGCCCAGAGACAGTGACGTCAGAGACACTGATCAGGACCCTGGAACCAGCACAAGTGAGGCGACTGTCTGTCGGCTTGGAAGCAAATTAAACATGGAATTGTCAAGTCCCCAACAGGGAGCGGGTGAGTGGAATATGACGGTGATGGGTTCTCAGAATGTGGCAGGGAGGAGGGTAAAGTTGAAGCCTTTTTGGACAGTTGTCAGATGGGAGGGGGAAAGTGTGGGTGTGGTACATGTGGTGTAGCGGCAGATGTTACCCCACTGCAGGAAATGTACTACCTGCTCTGAGGATTTCAAAGATGTGTATTGGAGGAAACGCAGCTGTCCAGATGAGGAGAGTATTTCCAGGATGTGAATCAAGGGAAATGTATTCGCCAGGATGGAGAGAGTATCTCTGGGAAGTGAATATCACCGACAGTCCCGACTTTGATTGCCCATCCAATATTGAAATAGGTGATGGACTGGTTTGCATTAAATGTGGTCCTTCTATTAACCTAATCCCTAGGACATTGTTGGTTCGGTTTTAAGGCCAGTGTTGGAGATGGGGAATTAATCCATTTTTAAGTCTGTGAGCAGGTTCAAGTCATGTTTTTTTTTTGTTGAGTTGGGTGAGATCAATGGAGCCGAGCGATATCTGAGCTCAAGCCTACATTTTCCTTTTTATATACACAGAGTCAGAGTTTACAATCTCTGACCTCCTGGCAGAGGGGGAGGAATATCGACTGTACCAACTGACAAAGTTCTACAGGGACAGACTCAAACAGGCTATTGAAGAAAAGGTTGAAAGGCTTGGCTGGATGTTGACAAAGGAGGGACATTTCAGTAGGGAAGAGAATGAGGTGAGTGTAGTGTGTGTATTGTCACAGAACTGTATAGTGTATGGTGACCAAAATTAATCTCCTTCACGTTCTATGAGTTCTACATGTGAATGGAGACTTTGATCTCTGACTTGTCTCCAGCAGATCTGTTTTCAGCTGTTAAGGTGGTGAGCACTGGGAACTACAGGTTCAGTGTCACCTTTTCCTCTCACACCTGCTGTATTTATCAGTGTGATATAAGAACAGTGTCTGCATATCTGGACTTCCAACAGGCATTCAGTCTGAACCTATTTTCAAATCTTGTCTGAACCGTCGGGCAGATTCATCTCATCTCATTAGTCCAAGATGAATATTAAACTGTGTGATTGAAAATTGGGACAACCGGCTTCACTGCCGTACTTGACGGAGGGAAAACTGCTAACCACATCCGGTCTTGACTCCATGAGTTCCCAAACAATGTGTGGCTGACTTGTTATCTGCCTTGATACAGGCGTTTTGGTCCATCTATTCCATGCCGGTCTACTTAAACTACCTATTCCCATTGACCTGCACAGGGCCATGGCGCTCTATACCCTTATCATTCATGGATCTATACAGACTTTTCTTAACCGCTTGTACTACTTGCGCTGCTAGCTAGTTTCACACACTTAGCACCCTCTGAGTGAACAATTTTCACCTTTTTACCCCTTGAACATTTCACCATTCACCCTTTACTGTAACCTATTGTTGTAGTACCTCGTTACCTCGGTACAAAATTCCTGCTTGCACTTATCCTATCTATACCCCATGTAATTGTGTACACTTCTATTAAATCTCCGCTCAATCTTTCATGTTCCAATGAATAAAGTCCTGACCCGTTCACTCTTTTCTTATAACTAAGGTCTTCCAGTCCTGGCAACATCCTTGTAATGTTTTTTCTGTACTCTTTCAAACTTATTTCCAATTGTCCCGTAGATAGTTGAGCGAAACTGCACATAATATTCAAATTAGGCCTCACCAACGTCTTACACACCATCGTATCCCATCTACTGTACACGATATTCTCATTTCTGAAGGTCAATGTTCAAAGAAAATTTCTTTCAGAGCCTATCAACATTTGCCGCCACTTCCAATGGTTTATGGACCTGTATTCCCAGAACACTTTGTTCTTCCGGTCGCTGTGTAAGATCTACCCTGCTTGGTGCATCCGAAGTGCTACATCTTGCACCTGTCTGCATTAAATTGCATCGGTCCCTTTTAAACCCATTCTCCGGTTGGACTAGATCTCACTGTAAGCTCTTGTAGTCTTCCCCTTTGTTCACTGCACCTTTCCAATGTTGGAGTCATCAGCAAATTTGCTGATGCTGTTAGACATAATTTCAACCAGATCATTGATATAGATGACAAACAGCAACAGGCACAGCTCCGATCCCCGTGACACTGCACGAGCTACAGGCGCCAATCAGAAATGCAACAGTCTGTAGTTACACTCCGGATTCTTCAAAAAAGTTATTGTCTATCCAGTTTACTACATTATCTAGGATGCTGAGCAACTGAATCTCCTTGACCAACCTACTATACTGGACCTTGTCAAATACCGTGCTAAAGTCCATGTAGACAATATCCACAACCTTCCCTTCATCGACTTTCCTGGAAACTTACTCGAAGTTCTCTAAGATTCGTTAGACGTGAAATATCACGCACAAAGCTGATTATCTCATGTCCACAAAAATCAATAGTTTGATCTAAATGGGAAAAAAGCACAAAAGATAAAATAGATCTGCTGACTAGCTGATATCTCATGATCCCAAAAAATCAACAGGCTGTCCTGAACGGGAAGGGAAAAAACGAAAAAGAAATCTGCTAACTTGCTGAATGTCGAAGTAATGAGAGACAGGGACACACCGTTTCAGGTCACTGTACTTGGAGCTCACAAACAGTGATTGTCTTATCCACGATCTGACCTACTCAGCCATGAGTGGTATTAAATCAAGTGCGTTACACCCGTGAGCGACTCTGTTCTCATTGGCGCTAAATGTAACTATTTAGACAGGCTTTATCCAAAGGCAAGAGAAGTAATCTGTAAATATGTATACTCATCTATAAATTCATCATTTGAAGACTACTGCTTTACTGGTAAACCTTTAAATCTCCTTCAAAACTGTAACTCAGACATGGTAGCAGTGAAACTGAGGGATTATTTTACACTGCAGTGGACCATCAGGGAATTATGCTGATTTATTCCATATTTATTGTCCATTATTCATGTTATGAGAACCTTTCCAGTTCCTTACTTGTAACTCTTCTTGGAGATCAATCATTCTCCCCATCTCTCCCCATTCCCCGTCTGTGACGCCTCAGCGGCTTCACCAAGAGAGGGCATTCCCTGTCCGAAACACAGTAACTGTGGCGCAGCAGTTACGGCAATTGGGCTGGTGAATATGCATGTATCAGCTAATTATTACTTTTCGTCGTTGTGCTTACCGATACGAGCAAAGCTCAGCAATGTTTTGTTGCCTGCTTGCATCCCGCATTGCCTGAGAAATTGGGCTGTCGAGTCAACTGGCTCTGAAGATAAGCGGTGTTCATTAGTTATTCTTTTCAGCTCAGTGAAGCATTTCGTTTTCCACTATGAGCGTAATATTTAAAACCCTGTTTGGTTCAGAACTTGACCCGCCTCACAGTGGCTCTCTCTCTCGGCACTTCGATCATATCCGAACGGGACAGACAGCAGCTATCATACGAACATAGGGTAAGACAGTGTGCCATGTGTCGGTAAAACATTTTAGCTAACATTGCTTTTGAAGTTCTGCTCATCTCTTCAATAATCGCACAGCGTTGTGGTCGATAGGGGATCTGGAACCTCTCTTTTACCCCAAACTCTTTCATTAGATTTTGTATCACCTGTGAGGTGAAGTGGGGACTTTCATCTGATTCCAACGTTCTTGGCAACCCTTAGCGGGTAATAAAATCTCTCTGACAAAATCCCGTCCGTATCCTCAGCCTTCTTCATTATCGAGTTGAGAAGAATTCTATTCGCTGGGTGAACGCATCCACCATCTTGATGATTTATTTCAGTCCACCAGCGGATGCAGATAAAGATCCAGTAACATAAACCTGTATTTTAACACATGGTCCTTCTACAGGAGTGCGTGTCCTAAAACTGCCTCGCAAGCCGATTTATGTGGATTATCACCGGGCAGAAATCATACAATTCTTACAATTATGTTCTGTATCTCGTCGCAATTTTGGCCACCAGATAGATTCCTCAGCTGCTCCATAGTTCTATCTGCTCCTTGTTGCCCACAAATGTCATCGTGCCAATATATCACCTGGTTTCTTCCACTTTCTGGCACAACAAATTCACCATTATTAATTATAATTCCATTCCGTGCCTGTATCCCTTGATATTTCCCAAAGTCAGAGTTAGCTCCTCTTTCTAACTTTGCTAACTCCCGATCCTGTTGCTGTGTCGTGACTAATTCTATATGTGAACAGTTTGGTGGTTTCTCTGTCAGCCCTGTCATCTGGATTCCATTTCACCACCCAACTTGATTCTAGTTTCCTTAACTCACCAGCCTTACCGCTGCCTTCCTGGGAAGTCCTAAACTGAGCATTCACCATTTTTAAATCCATAACTGTTTTATCTTGTCTTCTCAGATATTTACTTAACCAAGGGAACTGATGGTACAGGTTTGTCACCTATTGAGATATAACCTCTAGCCTCCAAATGTGAAACTTGAGCTTTCCTCACATTCCCGCTCACAACCTCTCAAAGTGCAGCACAAAACAATGAAAAATAAAGATGGCAAAATACAGACACGTCAGAAGCTGTTATAAGAAAAACGAAATTAATATAATATGATTTATGAGTGGGACATCACTGGAATCAATTCATACTCTGGTGCACATTGAGGAATACGTGACAGAATCGGCAATAATAACAGTGCAGAAATACACGGTGAGTGGAGCAATCTAAAATGGCTGAGGGAATGTATTCATATAAATGCTGCTAGAACATTAATCGCGATACATTTACGTTTTGTTTCGGTTAATTGATTAATTCACTTAATTAAACTTATTTATTTATTTAAATTAACGAACTTATTTAATTTGTTTCTTTTCATTCAAAATTTGAAATGTTGAGTTGCGAACCCACAAAGTTACAGATCAAGCGCTGCTCAATTGTCTCTATGTGGTTGAGTAACGAATGGCGTGCAGAATGATGCCGGGCCGAATGATCGCTTTGCCATGTGAATCTGATGCGCCGAATGTAGCAATCAATACAACCGTCAGCATTCATCAGTGCAGTGTCTATATCACAATTTTAAAATAAATGTACTGCAGGAGAATCTTGTTCTAAAAATAGCTCAAGGAATACAGTATCTATTTTAAGAGTATTTGCAAGATTTGAGGAACAGCGGCAAAGAAGGAAAAAAAAAATAATCCCGCTCACACTGAATCAGCCGCTCGGAGGTAGAGGACTGAGACGACACACTTGAAGCTGGAGCAGACACTGACAGGTACAGAATGAAACCCGCACTCTCACAGTGTAATAGAGACTGACACATACAGAATAAAACCCACACTTTCACACTGTAACAGAGACTGACAGATAGAGAATGAAACCCACACTCTCACACTGTAACAGAGACTGACAGATACAGAATGAAACCCACACTCTCACACTGTAACCGAGACTGACAGATACAGAATGAAACCCACACTGTAACAGAGACTGAGAGATACAGAATGAAACCCACGCTGTAGCAGAGACTGACAGATACAGAATGAAAATCACACTCTCACACTGTAGCAGAGACTGACAGATACAGAATGAAACCCATACTTTCGCATTACAGGGAAATACAGTATGAAATGCACAGATGTGTGTGTGTGTGTGTGTGTGTGTGTGTGTGTGTGTGTGTGTGTGTGTGTGTGTGTGTGTGTGTGTGAGTGTGTGTGTGTGTGTGTGTGTTTGTGTGTGTGTGTGTGTGTGTGTGTGTGTGTGTGTGTGTGTGTGTGTGTGTGTGTGTGTGTGTTGACGATACTTTTCAATGTACTTTTATTTGAAGTCGTGGCTTTATTTGACGGTCCTGCGAAGGGCACTGTAAAGGAAATGCCAAAGAGACGGGAATCTTTATGTTAAACCATGAGATCAAATCGGAACCGAATCTATACATGTCAGGCAATATTTTGTTAAATCATGCTGGTATTCACACCATGGAGAAATGTGTTGATGCATGTGCTTGTAGACCACAGGACAGTGAATGACAGCCTTATCAGCCCATTATATTCTGACAGCTAATTGAATGCCACAGTGTTTCAGCATCTAACAGCGGCTTTGTCCGTCACTTTGCCGTTTCAAAATCCACAGCGTGAATAACAAATTTTATGCATGTACATTTTGTGATACAAAAGAGTTGCACACAAACATCCATACACATGCGCACACAGAATAAAACACACACACACACACACACACACACACACGCACACACACACACACACACACACACACACACACACACTCACACACACACTCAAACACACACACACACACACACTCAAACACACACACACACACACACACTCACACACACACTCAAACACACACACACACACACACACACACACACACTCAAACACACACACACACACACACACACACTCAAACACACACACACACACACACACACACACACACACTCAAACACACACACACACACACACACACTCAAACACACACACACACACACACACACAGACACACACACACACACACACAGACACACACACACACACACACACACACACACACACACACACACACACACACACACACACACACACACACATAGATACACACAGATTCTAAAGATGTGGAGGAGATAGTTTAAGAGTTGAAGGGAACCGTGGACCGTTCTGGAATAATCGAAGGTGTCGAAAATTGATATCATACCGGGAAGGTGATCAAAATGACGGAAACGTAGATGTCGTCCAGGGCTGATGGAGAACTGGACAGAGTGTCTGTGTACGCAATGAGTATGTTTTATATCTGGTGTCACAGTCGGATGGGGTGGGATGGGTTTGGTGTCTGAGCGGCCAAACTGGACAGCTGAATTAAAAAGTGAAAGATATTAAACTGAAGTCTGCAGAAGGAGACTGGGAGGGTTTTCATGAGTCCCTGGATCCAGATCACACTGAGGAGAAACCGGATCTATTTGAAAATGAAACAGAGGGGACAGTGAAAATCGTTGAAAATGCTGGAAACATCGATTCCGGATTGCTTGTGGAAAGAGAACCACAGTGAAAGTTTCAGTTTGGAAAATGGGAACAGTCGTGACCGCTGTCAATACAACTGTGGAAAGTTGTAAATTAAGCTGCTGATTGCTCACTTACTGGTCTCATTACACATTTTGCTCGAATTACACAGAGCGATCAGACTGAGGTAATGCCAATGATACTGATGTGTTACTGTTACATGCCCACAGAATTCACACCTGAGACACTGCCGGTGATGTAATTTGTTTGTTCAGTAACAATGGTCAGAGGTAGGACCTTGTCACTGGAGATCGATCCCCTGTATAAATCAGAGCCTGTTGCAGTACGTCAGCCCAGAGTGTCTTGTCGAGCTGTGGTATTCAGAGCAATTGCGTTCACTGCGTCACTCAAATGGGATATCCAGTAATCTGGCGGATAGAAGGCATTTACTACCCTGTTATTTCAGCCGTTGGAATTCCCGGTAAGCCGTTGTTACTCCTGCAAACGGCATAAAGTGGGAGTTAATTCCGATGTTCTGAAGTGTTTCTATCGCTACTTGTTTCCACAGCCACCCGCCCAGTCCCTGCATTTCAGTCATGGGCAGAAGGCGCTGGCAATGTTAATCCCATTGCTTTCGTAGCAGGCAACGCTCCATATTGGATCCAAGATGTTACCTTTGACTGAAATCCTCTCCGCTGTCTCGATGTCATGTAATAATTGTGAATCGAAATGGCTGCACAGGAGGACACCGGGCTACACTGCATCCCTGTGAGCCAGACGACCTGGAGTTTTGTCCGTATAAATCGACTGTGATTTGCCGGACTGGGTGATGGAACAACGCGAATGGCTCATTTATGTTAGAAATATGAGAAGAGGGAACCGCCGATGTGTATTTCATTTCATTCCTGTGATGCTCAGACCAGTGACGTTGGTATATCATACCCATTCCTTACTGCGGCCAGGACGCGTTGAACCAGCTGTCATCTGGTCGGTTTGGGAATTCAACCAGATTGAACACATTTACAAAACTCGTGGAGAGTTCTCTGTCACGCCGATATGGCACACTGTCATCGAGTTCACATGTTCTGGGTCTTGTTTCCGTCATTTGAAGCAGAAAAAATAACACAAGATGAAGTCTAATAATAATAATTTTGCTCTATTGCCCTGACAGGTCAGTAACTTCTCTGTTTCCCTCCCTCTCTCTTGCAGTTAACCTGGTGGCGATTGTTATCCTGTCCCGAGGAAAGTGCGGTCTCTCCAAATGCATCACTCGCTATCTGCTGGGAATGGCAGCGGCCGATCTCCTCGTCGTTATCTCTGATCCTCTGCTGAAGTGGACTGTACTCATATACTTTTGGTCTTCCTTCCTCTATTGGACTCCCGTTTGCAGGGTTGTTCGTTGCCTGCTCATAGGAAGCACCGGGGTCTCTGTCTGGCTGACAGTCGCGTTCACCTGTGACAGATTTGTGGCCATTTGTTGTGAAAAGCTGAAAACAAAATATTGCACCGAAAGAACGGCGGCTGTGGTTCTCTGGACAGTGAGCGTTCTGGGCTGTTTAGAAAGTATCCCATTCTACTTCACATTGGAGCCTTCGTTGATAATTGATGGAGTTTTCTATGGCTGTGTGAGCAAAGCGAGTTTCTATACGTCCCCCTCGTGGGCCGCATTTAAGATGATCCATCGCATTTTCATACCTTTTCTCCCGTTTATTCTGATTTTATTATTCAATGCTCTGACAGTTAGACGGATTGTGTCCGCCAATAAAGTCCGGATGGGGCTCCGGGGCCGCAGCAACGGAAAGAATGACAAGGACCCGGAGATGGAGAACCGAAGGAAATCGGTGGTTTTACTATTCAGTATAACCGGTAGTTTTATATTTCTGTGGTTAACACTGCTGGTTTTTGATATCTACGTAATGATTGCAAACATCACTCGTTACACGGACACCGATCCGATTTATATCGCAGAATCCACGGCGATGATGCTGCAGATCCTCAGCTCCTGCACCAACACATGTATTTACGCCGTGACTCAGAGCAAGTTCAGAGAGGAGCTGAAGAACGCGGTGAAATACCCGCTGAAATGGTTAACCAAATGCCTTAAATGATAGAGCGACTTGTTGGTTTCTGCCGGAGATTTCAGTCAAACACCATGTTTCCTCCATAATCTATCCACTTGCCGATATGTAGAACTACGGGTAACAACTGAGCTCTCTGAAATACGCATGCGTTTTGTGATGATATATTTCACTCGCTGTTTACCCCGTAGGGGTGAAATGTGTCCTTCATCAAATATGTAATATGCAACGGTCACCTCAGCTGTAATACATCCCAACGGAGGGTCTATAGTCAGGTACCGCCCGTTTTATTTTAATAATCTCCATTACATCTTACAGCGTTTTACTCGGGGTTGGTCCAGTTGGGAAGAATCCTCTCCCTTTTCTCCATTCTCTCCGTTGTTTCTGATTCTTCATTTTCAACGACGCTCACGTTGTTTTACTCCCAATACCTCTCACGTTGTCCTCGCTCACGCCGGTGAGGGGAACGTTATCAGACTGACACATAGCGGAGGTGTGTGTGTGTGTGTGTGTGTGTGTGTGTGTGTGTGTGTGTGTGTGTGTGTGTGTGTGTGTGTGTGTGCGCGCGGGTGTGTGTGTGTGTTTCTTTCCTCTTCCAACTAATTTTCCATCTCCGGTCTGCCCCACTTTGTCCTTTCATTTCTGCCTCTTTATCTCCGTTCACATCCTGAGGTCCCGTGAAAATCTGATTTCTCTGTTCCCTGTTTCTCTCCGTCCACACGTCCGGTCCCGTTCTGAACAGAATGTAATCTCATTGCAGACGGGTGAGTTTCACCGTGAGGGAGACATAATCGGGCTGGAACAGAGCGTGTGTGCGTTTTTTTTTCCTTCTTTTTCAACTCCATCTCCATCTCCGACCTGCTCCCTCGTTGTCCCCGCATCTCTCCGGCTTTATCTCTGTTCACATCCCGAGGCCCCGTGACAGTCTGTTTCTCCCCTTCTCCGTTTGTTCTCTGTTTCTCTCTGACCACAACTTCCGTCCGGTCGCGTACTTAACGAAGTAAATCTCATTGCAGGAACATATATTTATATTGATCATCATTGTACGCTGAAATGTAATTAACTTCCAGAGTCACGGCAAAAAGTTATTTGTTTATTTTTTTTCTTTCGAACTAACTGAACTCTACCTGGAAGTTTTATCGATGCATGAAAAATAAATGAATGATACTGGAAATCCGAAAAAAAATTACTTTAAAAGATGTTGTACCTCTTCCTGACGGAACATTACTCACTCTGTTACATTTCCAGTTTCGTCTCAGTGATATCTGTCCTGCCACCGATCAGCTTTACACAACACCGGTGATTCTCCTCACCCGGGGTTGACGGAAGTAAGTGTCCACACGACAGATATCTTTTCGAGCGCAGAATAGATTTATGCATCTCGCGCTAGTTATTTTCAGCTCAACTCTTTATCATAAATAATGTTTTTAGAGATACGTAAGGATTATATCCCATCTCCGGCCACCGTGAACACCAAAGCAGCGTGAATCCCAAGCGACGTCATTCTATCTTGGCCAATTTATCTCCCAATCAGATAGAGTGGCGTAAAGACTACAACATAAATGCCTGGCAAGATTAAATGACAAGACCATCGCATTCCGGAGTTGGTAATGACCCGGGGTTAATTTTGTTTCGTGTCTCAGCGCAGTTTCCAATGTTGTTGACTGTTGTCCAAGTCTAATCGCAAACAGGAGAACATCTGCAGAAGCTGGAAATGAAAATATTACCCACACAATCCTAAGGAGCTCAGCAAGCCAGGCAGAATCTATGCAAAAGAGTAAACAGTCAATGTTCCGGGACGACACACTTCATCAGGGAGATGCAATTTAATAGGACCGGACGTTTCTACCATAATTGTATGTATAAGGTGATGAGCGGCATTGATCGTGTGGATAACCCAAGGCTTTTTTCCAGGGGCGAGATGACTAACACGCGGGGTATACTTTTAAGGTACTTCAAATTTCCACACAGAGAGTGTTGGGTGCGTGGCGTACACTGCCGGCGGCGGTGATGGAAGCGAATACAATAGGTTCTTTAAGAGCCTCTTAGACAGGTACATGGGACTTTGAAAAGTAGAGGTCTGTGCACTAGGAAAATCCAAGGCAGTTTCTAGAGTGGGTTTCATGGTGGGCATAACATTGTGGGCCGAAAGGCCTGTAATGGGCTGTAGGTTTCTGTGTTCTATGCTTTTTTAATTGTAGTGTCGGCGACAGATGTTAGACACCCAGGCATGCCTCTCACAACTGCTGGTAATTGTGCAGATCACTGGACACTGGGTTGTCTGCGGCTCCGTGTCGTTCTGTTAAATTGCCATCAGTAATCCCTTGGCATGCTATCTTGCTAATCGCCCTTAAGTATTGCAAAAAGAAGTCACTCGTTATCACGACCTGGTTTCGGAACTGGTAAACTAAGAGAATTACCGGGACTGCAGGTTGGTACAAGCCCATCCTGATTGCCATGCGCTTCTATGACAGGTTTCATGCTTTACATTGCCTCCAGTGACAAATCATGTAGCCGTATACATGATTTATACATATATAAAAGCCGTAGACCTTTTAGGACTGAGATGAGGAAACACTCCTTCACACAGAGAGTGGTGAATCTGTGGAATTCTCTGCCACAGGAAACGGTTGAGGCAAGTTAATTGGCTATATTTAAGAGGAAGTTAGGTATGGCCCCTGTGGCTAAAGGTATCAGGGTTATGGAGAGAAAGCAGGTACAGGGTTCTGAGTTGGATGATCAGCCATGAGCATACTGAATGGCGGTGCAGGCTCGAAGGGCCGAATGGCCTACTCCTACACTCATTTTCTATGTTTCTATGTATAGTGCGTAGAGTAGCATTGATCTTCGTGTGGTGGGACGGAATGTACATGTCCCCCGTGATGTCTGTGTATCGCACACCGAGAGGGAGGGGCCGGCGAAAGCCCCTCGTGTACGACATGCTCAGGCAAAGCAGGGGGAGCAAAAATGTCAAACTTCGTTTTAACGATGAAGAAGGAAATATTATAGACCCATCCTGAGCGGAATGAAATTGTAGAGTAGCGTTAGTATTAGGCAGAGTTATACACTGTGTGCGGTTTAACTCCTGTAAAGTCTGAAGCACGGATCCAAGTAGTTGAGAAGTTGCAATGTTTTCTGACTATAGTGACATCAGGGATTGACTCTTAACTCTTAACTCTTCGATTGACTCTTCGATTAACTCTTCGATTTTGTTGCTCACTCAAAAACACTTCTGCCACTACGCCCTCTGGACCATAATAGATGTGTCCTGTAAAGAAAGAGATTCTGCTCTGTTACGCATGGAAAGGAGCTTCTGGAGATTGCTCGGCTGAGATGTTTCAGCGTATCGGGAAACATTGTGGCTATATCTAACTTCCTCTTAAATATAGCCAATTAACTTGCCTCAACTGTTTCCTGTGGCAGAGAATTCCACAGATTCACTTCACCACTCTCTGTGTGAAGAAGTTTTTCCTCATCTCGGTCCTAAAAGGTCTACGGCTTTTATATATGTATAAATCATGTATATGGCTACATGATTTGTCACTGGAGGCAATGTAAACATTATTCAGTGTATGAATGGAAATTCATCAGAGGTCGGCATGTCGGAATAAACTGTCGTAGATAATACGCATCGCTGGGCAGTTAATCCGTACCATCAATACGGTAGCGCAGAGTTGTTCTGCAAGACTATTCCAGCAGAAAATTCCCATCTGTCAGCGAATACATAGAGACATAGAAAACCTGCAGCACAACACAAGCCATTACTCCAAGCGGGGTCTGACAAGGGTCCTACATAGCTGCAACATCACCTCTCGGCTTTTAAACTTAATCCCAGTGTTGATGGAGGCCAATGCACCGTATGCCTTCTTAACCACAGAGTCAACCTGCGCAGCAGCTTTGAGCGTCCTATCGACTCGGCCCCATGGCCCCTCTGATCCTCCACACTGCCAAGAGTCTGATACCTAATGCAGTCAAAAACGAGAAATACAGTCGGCTATGTTTCCTGCTGATTTTTGCCTGCACCTGGTAACCTCTCGAAAATAATCATGCTGACGTGATGCCTTACAGGGTCCCCTTTAATCACTCGTCATTGATAACGTTATCTCCGTCAGTATCGTTTCTCACTCTATTCCTCTGGGGACGTTCCATGCACTGCAGGTCACGTGGGTTCCGCACACCACTTTCAATAACATGTGAACATATCCAGCCGAGGGGTTATAAATTTCACAAATTTGTCCCACAGCCCGAAATTCGGACGGGGCCCACCGCCGTATTACAGCGGAGGTGCCAATCATAATATTTTGGATATTGTGTAACAGGATCGACTTCTGAATTCGCTTCTTTTTATTTCCCCCCCCCCCCTCCTCCGGTCCCTGTTCTAATACGCAAATTATAGTCATGTCCCGTTTTTCAGTCCCCTCGACCGGTGCAGAAGCAACCCAAAAATTGGGCTCATCTTTCATTCGATAGTTCTTTATCTTGCTGTTTGTCCCCCACCCCCCACCCCGCCCCTCTGTTTCGTTTAACTGTGCGTTATCAGGCGGGGTTGGGTGTTTGATTCTGTCGTATAGCTTCTGCTAGCATTAAAACTTTGTCCAGTCCTCATTCCGACCTGGGCTCAGGCTGTCTAAGTGAGGATCTAAACACTGAGACGCCTCCCCTTTCTTTTGTTTGGACATGGTTGTGTCAGTCAGTCTATTTTTATTTATTACGACGTTGATATCGCTTAGCTATCTCCAGCACTTATTCAGGTCCAGTCAAGTTTATGATCATTTAACTACACACACGCACACCAACCAACACGACCCAGGTTGTATTTAATTGTCTATGACTCAGAAGAACCCCGTAGAACCACCGTCCTTGTGTCCAACCAGACAAGCCACCAGTGAAAGGAATCACATGTCTACTGTATCCACTTTTGAACCAGACCTCATCAGCAGGGAGATTGGCGGCACCAGCGGCTCTCCCCGGGATTCCTTTCCTCGTTCAACATTCCGGTTCTTTTTTTCCCGTTTTCTTCTTTACCATTACAGATAACATTCTCTCCCCATCCCCGTATTTCACTCATCAACATGACTATCATTACCTGCCATCTTCCTTCAGTCTATTAACCTGGTTTTCATCTTTATCTGTACAGGAAACTCTCTCCCCCGCATTCCTGATCAACTTTACTGTTATTACTTCCTATCGGCCTTCAATTAACTTACCTGGTCCTGCAAAGGAATGACGGTCAGTCGCAGGCAGAAGCGTGAACGAAATTTCGTTACATTCGTCTCTTCAAATCTTATTTATATCTGCTGGTTTTATTTACTAATCGGTGAACACCTTGGGTGTGACTACGATCCGGATCCGGACCTCCTGATCTCACACAACACTTCACATAATACTGCCGTCTTTCCTACTTGGTTCCGCCGATCCCATCCTTTCTACCCGCTCATGGGCCAAGATCATGGAGGCTCAGAGCGGAACACCCAACGGGTGGCGAACTCGGAATTGCCGCTGCGACTCTCAGTTACTCCATCGGTCCACCCCGTTTTGTGGGGATCCTGCTGGACTACAGCAATAGTCAGAGATATTTCAAAATGAAATTCGGCACCAGATTTCAATAGGAGAATCTTTTATTTTAGCAAAATATCATGGAGAGTCCACATGTGTGGAACTCTCAGGTACAAGTAAAAGGCTTGCCTTTAGATCTAGTAGCAGGGAAGTGTGCGAAACCGTAGAACAATAGAATCCGGTCATAATGTTGTTTTCTTGATTTGTGGTTCATCCGTTTCCACCCATCTGACTTGTGCGGCCGCGTTATCGTTCCGATGAGTATTGGTGAGGAGAAGATATTCTTAAGTGGAAAACGCAGAAGTCTGCGAATTCACAAACGAAAGCAACATCAGGTAAAACATCGGGATAATTAACGATACAAAGTCCTGCACCGCTTGATTGAAAGACAATATAAAGAAGCGAAAGAGTATTGGATGAAAGAACAGTGCGGTGAAATTGAGCAGTTCGAACGAATTCATGATTATAGAGGTCTTCACCAACAGGTAAAGGATATGAGGAAATGAAGGAGGACTGTGCCATCAGCTGGGTGTATCGAAGACGGTAGTGGTAATCCATGCCATGATAAAGAAGAAATCATGGACAGATAAGTTGAGTACATCTCGGAAATATTTGAAGGTAGCAGGATTGAGGATTTACCACAATAATATCAATCGACTAATCAGCATCAAAAACTATTGATATCAGAGATGGAAAGTGCGATTTGGAGTCTAAAATTCAGAAAGGCGGCCGGTGAAGTTAAGATTTCCACTCAAGTTCTGAAATCACTTGGCCCGAAGGGAAAATCGAACCTTTCAGCGATACTAAACAACAGTTAGATGACATGAAATCTTCCGAAGGACTTTCTGAAATGGGTATTTATCGCCTTACCAAAACAAGCCAAGGACGATAAAAATGTAACAAACACAGGACAATAAGCATAATGTCTCATTGCGTCAAGTTACTGTTGAAAATAGTGTTCGGCAGAATGAAAGGTACAATCAGCGGTGAAACAGAAGAAACACAGTTTGGTTTTCATAAAGGCTCAGGAACAAGGGAGGGAATATTTGCGATGAGAAACTTCATGGACAGATGCACTGAGGCACAAAAGACCAACTATTTATGCTTTATTGATTATGAAAAGGCTTTTGATAAAGAAAAACATGAGAAAGTAACAGAGATGCTGAACAAGTACGATATGGGATATGAGAATGGGCAAATAATAAGGAAATTGTATTGGAAACAGAAAGCGGCGGTCAGGGCAGAAAATGAGCTATCACCTTGGGCATGTATTAAACCAGGCGTAAGGCTCTCCGGATTTGTTCAACCTCCATGGAGAATGGATACTTCGGGAATGAGACCATCAGGAGACAGATATCAAATATTAAATATTTAACAGATATTAAATTATCACCTTGGGCATGTATTAAACCAGGCGTAAGGCTCTCCGGATTTGTTCAACCTCTATGGAGAATGGATACTTCGGGAATGAGACCATCAGGAGACAGATATTAAATATTAAATATTTAACAGATATTAAATTATCACCTTGGGCATGTATTAAACCAGGCGTAAGGCTCTCCGGATTTGTTCAACCTCCATGGAGAATGGATACATCGGGAATGAGACCATCAGGAGTCAGGTATTCCAATGGGAGGCCGGAAGGTGGGAAACATCAGGTATGCGGACGACACCGCGTTGTCAGCTGACAGAACTGCAAATTATGCTGAATAAAGTGAATGAGAAAAGCCTTGAATACGGACTAAAAATCAACCCTAAAAAACAAAATCGATGGTGGTAAGCAAAACAAACACTAATGCTCATTCATGATGGTATCATTGCAAGTCAATGGACAAGACATTGAACAGTTGCGAAAGTTTGATTATCTTGGCAGTTGTCTGACAGATGACGGGAGATGTGAAGTTGAGATCAGAAGGTGAATAGTTATGGCTAAGACCCAGTTCATGAAGCTAAGTGATCTACTATGCAATCGGAAGGTAGACTTCCAAAAGTAGAATCCGCTTCCTCGAGTGTTGCGTGTGGTCAGTGCTGAGGTGAGGATCAGAAACATGGACCCTGAGGAATGATGACATGAAACGAATTCAGGCTTTTGAAATGTGCTGCTGTCGACGAATGTTGGAGATCAGCTGGTAGAGAAAATTTCAAATGAGAGGGTTTTGTCGAAAGTTGGTAGACCACAGATATTGCTGGAGAAGATTATGAAGGTAAAAAGTTTCTTATTGTGGACACGTTACGCGGAGCTATAACATATTTTCGGACGTGCTATATGGAAAGATGGAGGGAAAGAAAGGAAGAGGAAGGCAAAGAACAACGTGGCTGGATAACATCAAAGATTGGACCGAACTAGATAAGTCTAGGGATGTCGTGGACAGAGCGACATGCGGGAAATCGTCCACCAACTGGAAATACCAGAGGCGAACTAACGACGACGACGAAACAACATACAGCACAGTAAACAGTATATTCGGAAATGTCGTCACAAGGACGGAGGTTGGAGATCAGAGAGAGGGGGAGGTGGCGAAGAAGGTTACGAGGGAGACAGAACGCCGATGCGGGTTTGGAAGGAGACAGGTCACGGGAAGGAGTTCACCGAGACGGGTTGGATGATTCGGCAGCACTTTACAATGGTGGCACTACAGTACCAGAATGCTATGCGTGACGGAAAGCTCTCTGGACCCTCACGCTGCATTTTTCTCGATTTTGACTCACCCTCATTCAAGACTTACCACGTCCGCACAGTCTCTCACGTTTCTCTGCTCAGGCCTGGTCTCTTTCTCGCCCCAGTGTCTCTCCGTATATCTCGGTCTAACTCGGGCTCCGATCTCTCAGCCATTCGAAATCGCTCTCATAACCCTGCCTCTCTCTCCACTTTCTCCACACATAGTCCCCCTCTTCTGTCTCTGTTCTCCACTATCCCCTCCAGTCACCTCTCTCTCTCTCTCTCTCTCTCTCTCTCTCTCTCTCTCTCTCTCTCTCTCTCTCTCTCTCTCTCTCTGTCTCTTTCTCTCTCTCCATGTATCTCTCTCCTCCCTCTCTCCACATTGCTCTCTCGTACCTCACTCCCAGATTATTTCCATCTCCATTCTTTCTACCCACAAGTTCCAATCTCTCCACACTCGCCTGATACTTCACCTTGATTACTGAAATGCAGTGAGGCATCAATGGCTCAAAAACATTGAAATAGAAAATTTGCCTCGCACCCGCCGTCACGATATCTCACAACAAAAACACAAAAACCGACACAAACAAACTGGAAGGGGAACTCGGCAGTTCAGGCAGCATCTACGGGAATGAATAAACAGCCGAAGTATCGGGCCGAGACCCTTCTCCAGGACCAGAAACGAAGTGGTGAGACGCCAGAATAAAAAGGTAACGGAGGAGGAGAAGGATAGCTGGACGGTGATAGGTCAAGTCTGGTGTACAGGAAAACTAAAGGATAGAATTGGATTGACCTGGAGCATGGTCCATAGGAGAAAGAGAAGCTGGAGTAGACCGACGAGGAGGTGATGGGCAGGTGAGATAAAAGGCCAGACTGGGGAATAGAACAAAAGGGAAAGGGTGATCATTCCTTCTACCGGAAGGAGAATCGATATTCATGCCATATGGATGGAGGCTATCCAAAAAACATACACAGTGGCATGCAAAAGCTTGGGCAACTCTGGTCAGAATTTCTGTTACTGTGATTAATCAAAAGAGTAGAAGATGAACTGATCTCCAAAAGTAATAAAGTTAAAGAAGAAACATGTTTTTCAACATTTTAAACAAGATTAGTGTATTATTTTTTGTTTTGTGCAATTTTAGAGTGAAAAAAGGAAAGGAGCACCATGCAAAAGTTTGGGCACGCAAAGAGATTGAAGCTCTCAGATAACGTTTAGCAAGTTCTCAGAACTTAATTTGCTTGTCAGGGCTATGGCTTGTTCACAGTCATCGTTAGGATGGCCAGGTGATGCAAATTTCAAAGCCTTGTAAACACCCTGACTCCTCAAACCTTGTCCCAACAATTAGCAGCCAAGGGCTCCTATAAGCCGCTTTGCAGAAAAAAAAGGCTGCAGGCTTTCATGAAAATAACACCAGCAAATTATTGAGGCAAACATCACACCGTCTGCAAAAAAGCTGAAGATGAAAACAGGATGGCTTCTAAAGCAGGATATTGATCCCAATCACATTTCGAAATCCACAATGGACCAGGTCAAGAGGGGCAAACTGAAGGTTTTGCCATGGCCCCCACAGTCCCCCGACCTAAACGTCATCGAAAATCTGTGGATAGACCTCAAAAGAGCAATATATGCAAGATGGCCCAAGAATTTTACAGAACTAGAAGCCTTTTGCAAGGAAGAATGTGTGAAATCACCCAAACAGGAATTGAAAGACTCTTAGCTGGCTACAGAAAGCGTTTACAAGCGGTGATACTTGGATGGATACGCACGGACGAGTGAATGATTCAGCAATAGTTCACCGCAGTTCGTGTTTTCGGAGAAAATGTGAAAAGAAGACAATCATCTCCACTCACAATCTCAGCAGGAATAAAATTCAGCACAAAAATAAACAGAAATGTATCACGTGTTCTGCTCCTAATAGTGATTGATTTTATACGAACGACAAAATGCCCTGTAATAACGCAATACCGCACAACGGTGGTGAACCTCAAAATAACACAGAAGCTATCACACTTTACCAGTCCAGGATATTTCAGCTTCCGGAGTGGTAAAGGAATATCAGCAAATTTACAATTTTATTAACACTGTCCCACAGACCGGGGTCATCAGATCCAGATGCAAACAGCTGGAAACAAGATCAAAGATGGATCAGCGATACATCCCGGCAAAGAAACAGCGCTCAGACAGAGCAATGCGGAAAATGGTTTTTGCATCTTGGACTCCAGCACCGCGGGCCGATAAAGCGCCTGCTGTTATGGAGCATTTGAGCCTGGCTTGGCCACGACCATAATAAAGCATCACGGAACCGGAAACAGGAATGTGTTGTGTTGAAGTGCCAACGCATCTGAATGTTCCTCATTCATCCCCGTGCCGCTGAGAACCTGGATCAGATTCCCACATGGCGGATGGTTCGCTCCCTGCCACTGGCGAGAGTAGCACTGCGCTCAATTCGGATGGCCCATTTAGAAAATAAATCATTTCGAAAGTGACACCTGGAGTATGCGGGAGTGTTTTCCACTACTAGAAATTTCAGCCAGTTTTCCAAACAGAGTGCGGGGAAATATTTTACAAGAGTAAGTGTAAATTAATGGCAAATCTCCCTGAGTTTCGCATGTACAAGTTAACATAATTTGCATTCGAGGTGAAAATTGCAAATCACTGGGCTAATAACTTGGGCAGAGAACCAACGGGATTATAAAAGGCATAAACCGTGTCACGAGTACAGTTAATTTAACCACTTCCGCTTAACGACGACAGATACATGAAACAAGGGGCAAATAGAGGGGTTGCATTGGAACCAGTTGGACACGAACATAATGCCTCAATGTCCAGACCAAGCAGGCAGTATTTTAATTATATTACTTAGTCAATCAGATATAGGTTTGAGAGGGAATCGCTTCACTGTGCCGCAGTAACGGGAGCACCATATCTCATACAGTATTCTTCACAAGGGGTCCAAAGATTTCTGTTTTATGCAATTAGTTGCGATGGTGGAATTGTCCGCCCTCCAGACACCAATCACACTAGTTTCATCACGTGCTGCCCGAACTCAGGCGCCCGATCCAATCACTGAGCCACTCTCCATGCGGAAAAGCACGGAAAGAGTTGGTCGAAAGGAAATTCGGTGCATCATACCGACTTCCCCCTTGTCTACATTTCAAAAGGTCGGTTGTTCCTCTGTGGCTTCACTTTACTTTCACATTCCGCAATCCCGTCTCCGAAGTGACAGGATTTCCTGAACCACTGGATCTGAAGGTCGATTCCTTGTTTTCCTGGTCAGAGACTGTAATTCGGACAGTATCCTGGTAAAGCACTCTTTCAAAAGCTGCCGCATACTCCTTTCCCATAGGGGTAGAAACAGACGAATGCAGGCTGACAAATGTGATTCCTCTCTTCAGGAAATGGGGAGAGATAGCACTGAAAATCACAGACCAGAGGCTTACTTCAGCGATGACTGAATTATTGGGCAGACAGAACTTACTAGTATTTGGGGAAACTTAGTCGGATTAAGGATAGTCAACTTGGCTTTCTGAGGATCAAGTCATGAATCACGAGCCGAACAAATTCTGTGACGATGTGACCAAGCACACTGATGAAGTAGAACAGTGGGTGTGTTGCAGGTGGAATTTAGTAAGGCGTTTGATAAGATTCCCCATTGTAGGGTCATCCATAAATTCTGGGGGCATGCGAGCTGAAAATGTGGCTGTGTGAATACAGTATTAGCTTTCGCAGAGAAGACAGAGGATGGTAGTATTTGGCGAGTATTCCGCTTGGAGGTCTATGACCATTGGTGTCTCCAGGGGAATCTGTTCTGAAACCACTGTTGCTTGCTACTTTTAAAAATGGCTTGGTTGGGGTAGTGGGGGCGGGATTGAAAGTTTTCAGACGATGCGACAGTTGACTAAGTGGTAGTTAGAGTGCAGGATTTTTATTTAGTTGGACCGAAACATTGCTGATCGGTTAAAGCATCAACAGATTTGGGGAGGAGTCAGGTGAATGGGGTTGAGTGGGATCTGGGATCAGCCATGATGGAATGGCAGGGTTCACCCAATGGGTTGAATGACTTGATTCTGCTCACACGTCTTATGTCCTATCCTCCCGGTAACTGTCATTGAATAAAAAAACTGTAACTGAAATCCTACCGAAGATTTATATGAATTCCTGACTATTCCACTCACTCACCTTCCCACTGAAGGCAAACATGCCACATGCGCTTATAACATCCTGCCAGCTTGCGTACACACTGTCTGTGAGCTGTATATTTAGTCGGACAGATTACTCTGTAAAGCTATGGTGGACAATTCTGATAACGATCTGTCATTGATCGCATACCTTCACTTACAGTAGAACTGCAAGCGCAGCCCCCGCACTTGCTTGTATTCAACTCCACCAGGCACGTCCATAACTGATCTTTATTGTCTAAATACCAAGCAACGTTTAGCATTTTGTTACCCCTGTTCTCCCTCACACAACATTTATTAACCAAGTTTGTCTTTCATTTCAGAAATTCTGCTGACCTTTATTTTTCAATCCATTGGACGTCATTCACATATTCTGTGCGCTCCTGTATATCAGCTCCCCGCTTTCATCAGTGACTACGAATGACTACAGGCGGAGCAGAAGAAGAGTGCACGAGCAGTGTGTCTAAAGGCGTCACACGCCTACGTTGGCATTCGTTCCAGGATAGACTGATCTTTGCCGGCATGCATTGTCTTTCAATGCCAGTTCCAAAAAGCTCGCTATAGCTCTAACTTCAGGTTATTTTTTTCAATGTGCTCCGGCTATTTCTAACGATCTGCCTCTCGGAGAACGCGGTGTCAATGCAATTCAATTAAAAGCAGGATTTAGTCAAAATTTTCCTTGTTCACGAGTGGCAGACAATTGAAAACATTCAACATATTTTCTGCTCAATTCAAAGCTACGTTTTGAAAACTATCGCCCCGACTCTTCAAAGCCTAAAAAATAGAAATATAAAGGGATTATCCTTGAATAGGAAGAACTTACAGCCTGCGGTATCAATTAAATTAGCGAGGTGGTTGTGTTCTGTAAACACGTCGGCGCTGACGGGTCAGTTCCCCGGTAAGAGGAGAACACTGCTACTGAAGTACAGACTGATAGTAATTTAGTTTAACCCAGAGCCAGAGAATGTCAGCTGTACAGAGAAAGCCGCAAAGCCATGCGCTTGAAATGGCAACTCTCAGTGATAACTGATTGCATACAGATGATTGCTAACAAAATTATACAACTGTAATGCCGATTCGATCTTAAATATTAGAGATTACATATATAACTGAAATGTAGCAAATTCACTCAAAACTTTGGAGCTGCATAAACAGTCCATATTTCTGATCGAGCCCCTTCTTTAGGATTCGTCCGGGGTCTTTATCGCCGGAGTACTTGGTTCGGATGTGGAAGGACAGTTTGTTCGGATGTGGAAGGATAGTTTGTTCGGAAGTGGAAGGAGACTTTGTTCGGATATGGAAGGACAGCTTGTTCGGATGTGGAAGGACAGTTAGTTCGGATGTGGAAGGTCACTTTATTCGGATGTGGAAGGACAGTTAGTTCGGATGTGGAAGGTCACTTTGTTCGGATGTGGAAGGACACTTGGTTCGGATATTGAAGGACAGTTTTCCTTCAGGTGCTGCTACACAATACTGGCACCTGTTTCAATTATAAAAGGAGATCGGGAAAATACGCACAATGTTCTCTCCTGGTCCTCAGTTGTTGAAATTATACGTTGTAGCAATGTGGTTTTGTGCAGGTCTTGTACCTTTATTTCTTGGTCTTGTTTTAGTTCTGGTTCATTTCGTGCTCCTTCCCGGGGAACGCGCTAAGACAGTAGCGCGATATTAATACGCAGCAGCCTTTCCGGACTTTGGAATGGGGATTGCCAAACGTTATGTGGATTTTATGGTGTAGTCTGTTTTGTCATATGCTTTTGTGATATCATTCTAGAGGAACGTTGTCTCATTTTTTAACTGCATTGCGTTTGTGGTTTCTAAATGACAATAAACTGAATGTGAATGTGAATCTGATATGCGGCAAAGCTACAGCGGTCACACGGGCAATGGAAGAATGCTTCCGTCCCTTGCTCACGAAAATGTGAAAGGGAACATGCTCTGCTTTGAAATCTAGCGAACATAATGCAAGATTCAACAGGAATATTTTCTGTTGCAATAGAGGCTCCATTCTGGGATTCACGGACAGCTCTGTTAATGGTAGGAGTCCATGGCATAAAAAGTTTCAGAAACTCCTGGGCTACAACATAGTTGGAACTACAACATAGTTAGCTCTGATTTAATGGAAGGAAACTAAATTACACAGTACTATATTCCCAATGAGTTTGTATAAACGCGGGGAAAAGACGTATTATATCTCACTGGTAACGAAAGGCACAGGGCAGCGATCCTGCAGGTGACTGAAACTCATACATGGTCATGAATTCCTGCCATCCTTATTATGTGTTTATGAAGGGAATGTGATGCCACAATCAAACCCCACAGCCCCAGTAAGCATACATGTTGACGTCACAACACTGAAGTTTAGCACTTGAAATAGACATCATTAATACCTGCACATGTAAAATAGACCCTGACCTTCAGCACGCATTTTGGATTCAGCCGAAGTTTTATACACGCAACAAAAAGATAAGCAATTCAGGCAAAATCTATGGAGGGAAATTCGCAGTTGTGACTCCCGACCTCATTCGAAATGGAAAAGAAGTTAACAGACGTCAGACTGACGTAATGTGGTTGGTTTCCAGACTACATATTGCAAGGTTGTATTGTAAGTATATTCATAAAATTTTCCCCAGATTCTGCATTTAAACGTTTACAATCTTCTACAGACACACAGTGGTTTGTACATTGTGTCTGCTTTTGCATGTTCATTGTCACATCTCATGTCTCGGCGTACTTACTTTATAAACTTACTTTGAAATTTGAACTTCATCATTCTTAGTTCTGAATTTCAGTTCTTCATCTTCAACTTTAATCTGATGTTATGCGTATGAATAATCACTTGGTGAGCAAAGATAATAGTCACATTGTTGCTGCTTAATCTGCTGGTCACGTTTCAATGCAAAACAAAATGAGTTTTGTATTGACTAAGTGCTGAAATCAGTACGCCACTGAACAGCAATACAAAAAGATTCTACGTATTTATGGCAAAAGTGAATTAGAGATAATTTCAGTTACATTTTATTTACAGAACTTCCCATTCAGTGTAAACAGATATGTTGTCGCATTCTTCAGCTCCTCCCTGAATTTCCTCTGTGTCAGTCCATAGATACACGTGTTGGTGCAGGAACTGAGCAGCGTCAGCATATCCCCGGACACTTGTAGGATAAATGTAGGCGTGTTGTAATATTTATCTGTGAAAAACACGTTTACCGCTGCCCAGGTCATGGAGTGTACAATACTGGTTATCCACAATAATATGAAATTGGCAGATAGAGCGAACAACAAAACCATTGACTTTCTCCGGTTCTTAACCTCTGGATCACTTTTGATGTCAGTATTGCTCCGAAATCCACGGCGAACTATATTCGCTGCTATAATAGATCTGGTAGTTAAAACATTGAACAGCAGAATTATACCAATTGGTAATAATGGGGTCATGATGGTGTCAAATAACTCGTAACCTCTCCACAGGGATGATGTATAGTACTCGGGTTTGGGAATGCACGTCCTTGGTTCTCCTGCCAAGTAAAATGAAAATGACAGAACACAGCTGCCTACAGCCACTGCCACGATAACCACTGTCGCTGTTATGTACAATATCGGGTCCGCAGCTTCTGAAGGCAGATCGCGACGTAGCGAACGAAAGTGGAAGCGAAACGGAACAATCCAATGCTATAATTGTCAGAATAGTTCCCACAACACACAGCGGGGGTTTCACCAAAAAATCAGCATACGGATGGAGAGCATTGATTTTCTGCAATACAACACCAAGAACAACGACCATCAGATCTGGGGTCGCCATGGCCACGAGGTAGCGACTGATACATTTGGAGAGCCCACAATTTCTGCGAGAGAGGATCACAATCGCCGCTAAATTAACTGAAAAAAGAGATAGAAAGAGACAGTAATTTCTTAATGTCTCTCGATTGCTCAGTGTGACTTTGCTTTCATGGTAAAACCGGTAGTCCATATCGCCCCGTTTAGGTAACAGTCCGCACTATTGTTCATTTTACCAAAATGCATTACCGTACATTTCCCAATACTGTATTCCATCTGTCACTTTTGTGCCCATTCTTCCAATATGTCTAAGCACTGCTGCAATCGCATTGCTTCCCCAGCAACACCCACCTGTCCACCCATCATCCGTATCATCCGCACACTTTGCCACAAAGCCGTCAGTCCCACCATGGTAATCCTTGGTGGTAGGGAGAAGAAATCCATGGTAGAAATTTGTTTCTGGGATCGCAAGTCAGCGAATAGTGATTTGTTCAGAGATCGTTGCCGGGCCAATTGTCATGTGTTATCTACATAGAAGATGTGGATAACAATGTGCAAAACCCGGGGAATAACTTTACAGATAAAATAGATTGTGTAGTGGAGAGCGGGATCGGCTATCAAACCTCAGGTTGTTATCTTCATCATTTCAGTAAGTTGGTCAAAGAATGGAATGGGGGAGCTTAACTGGGACACATGGAGGGTTTTACTTTTGAAAAGATAAGAAAGGTAGGAGATTCTCAGCGAGCATTAGGGCTCCCTGGAGTCTTGAGAATAGAGGTGTGTATATTTCAGGAACATGATTCACAGAGATTGGAACATAAGGTGGACAGGGTGGTAATGAAGCTAAGATCGGTTGGCTTCATCAGTGAAGGAACTGAGCAAAAAGAATGCGATGGGAATGGAAATGTACACGTCTGTGTCACGCCTGTACACACAGAACTGTGAAGATTGTAGTTGGAAAGACTCACCCTGAATTAGTTCAGAAACAATTTACCAGAATGTTTCCAGGATTTTAGAAACTGCTTAGCAGAGAGAGATTGATCAGAGCCAGACATTACTCGCTGCAACGCAGCTATATGAGAGTTAATCACACAGCAGCACAGAAAACCACAAGGGATAGAGACAGTGTAAATTCATCCAGTCTATTTTTACAGGGTTGTGGAATCCTGATACTGACGGCGCGGGTATAAATTGAGTGGGAAAGGTTCAATAGGTATTTGAGGGGTAACCTTTATGCAAATAGGGCAAGTAGGTGAATTATGCTGTGCGTTGACGTGGCTGCAGGAGATCCAATAATAAATGGCAGTTGAACAGGTAAATGGTTATGAAGCGTTTGAAAGGTTGTGGGGCGAATGCTGAAACATTGCGCGACATCTTATTTACATGGAATCTTTGGATCAAGTATCTCTTTTTCGTGGTGCATAACTCTACCTCTCCTGAATAAATTGACATTCTCGTTTATCCTAAATTCAGGGTATTTCCATAGAACACTTTTCCCTCTGGATTAATTTTACTTTTCTATTGTATCCCTTATGAACTTCCATTGACCCTTCAGATATCAGTTTCCAATGGACTGACAACCAGGACAGCACATACCCTTTGGCTGAATACACAGGACAGCCGCCATAACTATTCCAGATAGAAGACATCATGAATCAAACACAATCACTTTGAATTTGAATCTGAACCAGACTCAGGTTTAATATCAGCGGCAAATTCATTACATCCAAAACAAAAATGTTATGATTATACAGAAAAGGTTATGATACAGTACATTAAAACAAACAAGAAAAAAAAGAACAATAAAGATATCAAAGTCACGCAAATCATATTTTAAACAAATAGATGTAAAGTCTTACTTTTTTCATTATTTCCTGGGTGATTTTATATGACAAGACTGGAACAGCAAAACACGTCCGCTCTAAATTGCAGCGCATAATTTAAAAACTACAGTTTGTCGCACATCTCGACATTGCCGTGACCTTACCTGGAATACCAACGGCTGCCAGTACGGAATAGTAAATTGAGACGATATAATAAATTGCTGGGTATCCCACTTTCTGCCCGAAGCGTGGATCAATTGTACGAAAATTGCCAACTTGCCCAGATACTGTGGTTCGGTGAGCCCTTATACACCAGGAGGAATGTCCCTTAAGCCAATTAATGCCCCCTTAGTTATATTAGCTACAGGACATTGAACAAACATCCAGTGTTTGTTTCGGTCTATTTTTACTCATTGTGACATTGGGTAACACACTGAACTCTTGGCGGTGCGTGACAAACAATGGATTTCATGTTCATTCAATGTATTTCAGAGGAGTCACAGAAATAGTGCACCGCAGCACAAGAAACTGGACCCATCCAGTCCGTGTCAAATTCTGCCTGGACCTCCGTACCGTTACATTCACGTACTTACCCAATTTTTTTTAAATGTTACTTCAAGCCCACGTCCACCTCTTCCGCTGACAGCTAGTTGCAGACACTCCCCATTCGTACAATAGAGCTCCCCATCAGTTTCCCTTAAATATTTTAGTTCTCATCCCTAACCCATGGGTGGCAGTTTTAGTCTCACCCAGATAGTGACAAAAGCCTGCTTCCATTTACCCCTCATAATTTATATGCCTCTGTGCAATTCCACATTCTCCTGTGCTCAGGATAAGGAAAACAAAATCAATGTCCGAACCCATTCAAACATTCCCTATAAATCAGGTCTTCAAGCTTCAACAAAGGCCCTGTAAACTTTCTCTGTATTTCTTCACTCTCAGTGATCTCTTTGTGCAGGTAGTTGATCAGAACTCCACACAATACTCCAAACTGAGTCTCGTCAACGTCAATTTAACTTCAGAATTACATCCTCAGCTAAATGTTCTGGTTTGTCAATGCCTAACGGCCCAAAACCCGCTTTATGACCCAATCTCCCTCAGATCAATGAATAATGGATCTGGACTCACAGACCCGTTTAATCACTGCGCTACTCAGTGCCGTACTATTCCATGTGTACGTCCCACGCTGGTCAGTCCTCCCAGTGTGTAACATCCCACACGTCCGCATTAACAACAGAGCCAACGGTGATCACTGCGGCACTCTACTATTCTCAGGCCTCCATTGAGAGTGGCGACCATAGAACTTCACTCTCTGGCTTCTACCGTAGTCATGTTGAATCCGGTTTACCACATCCCACCGAAAGAAAGGGACTGAACCGTCTGGACTAACCTCCTATGTGGGCTTTGTCAAAATCCTTGTTGATGTCCAAGTCAACGAGATCCGCTGACACGTCTTCATCGGATTTTCTGGTAACTCCTAGAAAAGAAGTTAGTACGGTTGCTTAGATATGACGTACCACTCAAGAAGCCGCTTTGAATTTCAACAATAATGCCATGTCTATCGAAATACTTACCGTATATATACCGTCCCTTCGAGTACCTTGAAATAATTTACATACTACCGGCTTCAGACTCACCGGCCTGTAATTTGCGAGCCCTTCGCGAGCAGGAAAAAAAGGACAATACCTGTTCACCAGTCACCTGGTCTCTTAACCGCAATTAAGGATCTTTTAAATATCTCAGCTGAGACCACAGAAATTAATGGACGCCTCCCACAAGGTTCGCGTGGACAACTTTTCAAGGATCTGGATATTAGCCTCCCTAATATGATTAAAAACAAACTTATCCGTCTATCTGTCTATATACTATTTATCTGTCTATCTATCTGTCTATCTGTCTATCTATCTTACTTTCTATCTATCTCTCTGCGTATCTGTCTGTCTTCCTAAATCCCCTTCAGGTTTTCTGCTAGAGCAACATCAGGACAGGTTTTAAACCTGCTGTTTTCCCTCTTGTGTTCTCTTGAATTCTGCTTATTCCTCACGTTTGTTATAGAGCCCGTCTGCCTAACAAAAGTAAATATACCCCTTGAAAAGCAAGCTGCTGTCAGAATGGTGGACTTTGGATTTTGTTCTAACAGGAATATAGGAGCAGTGTACGCTCAATACCGCTTCTGAAGGCCTCCCTCTTACCCAGCATTCATTTGAACAGATTTGACAAATTCTATCCCATCAATTTCTTTACAGTATCAAAGTCCCAGTCAATAGGTTGAAAGTTAAACTGAACTACGAACACAACCTTTACATTTTTTGCAAAGATCTGACGTTTCTGCAAATTTGTTCCTCTCAGTTCCGCCACTCTTCAATGGAGTCAGTGACGTGATCATCGCTTTGGTTTAATTCCGTTGTACTCATGCAGACTCATTGGAGGAGTCCTCCAGTCGGTCCTGTCCGAGCTCTGTTGTGGCATCTTCCATGACTGGTAATGTCACCCTTTCCTCTTTAATAACCACCTCACCTTTTTATCGTTTATGAAACAACTGAACCGCGGAACATTGAGTGCCGGCGCTGCCACCCGCATGCAATTGTTGCCAGTGGCTATAATAGCATAATTCCACGTGTTTATCCTTACCTAAATCACTCATTGTATTGAAATAGACGCAGTTCAAATTATTAGTCCCACCATTCCCAACCTTTCAATCATGTCTTTTAATGCAGACATAATATCTACATTCCCCACAACTACCTCACTAGATGACCTGTCACACTCATTTCCATATCACCACAACTTCATCTTGAACGTCTCGGAGCAGTACTAGGAATCCTCGACACAACGAAATTGGTTCCCGTGCAGTTGATGAGCAATCTGTTCACGTTGTGAACGTCCTACCTTCCGTGTAAGAGAGTCCAATGATTCAAATTCCGCATCCCGTCTCCTTCCTCACGTGCTGAACTGTGTCATGTTCATATTTCAAGCGTCAGATACAGTTCCGAAAGATATTAGAGGCGACGTCGGATACACGTCAACTCTGGCAGGGTTTGCAGCTATGACTTCCCACAAAGCAAAACCCCAACATCATGAAGGACGGTATTGTTTCGCTTCCAGTCGAGCTCAACCCCGTTTATACTCGATTAGAAAGGAAGAATAAAGTTTCAGCTGTGAGGATCCCTGCAGCATCCGGTGACCTTATGATCTCTGCGTTGGGGGCCGACGTCAGGTTGTCCATCGAGAGGTTGAACCCTCCAAGGCGGCAGTCCCCTATGGAGTACCTGGTAGGGCTCTGAAGCTGTGCCATCCAACTGGTAGGCGGATTAAGAGATTTTCAATCGTATTGCTACGGTTGGCAATTCGCACCTGCGTCAAAAGGGCAGGAAATCCCAGTGGCCAGCAAGATCAGTGAAAGCTGCCTTAACGAATATTGTCCAGAGCACTCACGCCGAGGCGAGGAAATGCTTTGAGGTGTAGGTCATGGCTCGAATCATCTGCAGTCTTAGTCAGGACCTGGACCTTCTGCAGTTTGCCTCCGCCTCCGTAGATCTGTAGCAGAAGCGATCTCAATGAAACTCCTCGCAGCCTTGGGCCACCTGGACAGTACAAATACCTACGTCATGATGCTTTATATTGGCTATAGCTCAGCGTACGACACCATCATTTCCCTGATCGGAAATCTACAAATCATGTGCCTCTGTACCAGCATCTGCGACTGCAATCGCTCGTCCATCAGCGGCAACCGCCTTGCCGAAACTTTGATGTTCCTTCTACCCCGGAGCCTCGGCTGGCGACACCGGCATGGAATTGGTCATCTACCGGGCGGCGCAGGCCCGCTTTCTGGAGTCGCGTCGTCCGGGACGTTCCTAGATATGTCGGAAAACGGCCGGTCAGTGAGCTCCGGGAGCAGGAAACCCAAACGAGGAATGACAGTTTGAGCGCAGCTGTAGATCCTAGACTTCAACAGGACCTCATCCAGCTTGAAAAAACACGAAAGAGATGACGTTTCCACGGATGAGCTTGAAGGGCAACCATCTGGCGCCATTATATCTCCTCTACCCCTAAACCACCCACACCCCTCCCCCAGATTCCTTAACTACTCCTTTGGTAGTGTTTCCGGCATTATCTAAATTTCTGTTTAAACCACGGACTTCCTTCAGCTGGTGTAGAGGAATACTTATGGCTCGACGTTATTTTCCACCATGGTCACTTTCGCTTTATTGATCAATATTGCCCCACTCAGTCTCGCCAAACAACACACGAATAGTAACCTTCCTGCAATATTTAACTCTGTCTGCACAGTGACACGACCCCTGTTTCGAAGAAGTATTTGTAATATGATTGTTTCACATTCGTGTTATTTGTTTTCTAAACAAATTCAGTATTTGTCAGATTTGTGTTTCTTGTCCGGAATCCTGTCACTCGCAGTAAGTTCCATTTGACCTACAGCATGTTGAAGATGCTCCACTTTTACAGCACTAATATATTTACTCCGTTTGCCGGATGTCTGTACAGTGTTATAAACGATCGGTATGACATGAAACAGCGGACAGTGTCGGGCTTTGTGAACTCGGTGTCTGAACGTGCACTAAAACACGTCACTGTGAATTTCACCGCACTGTACTGACACAGTCACTGCTTTCCATATACAGGTTGGTCTCTATAGCTCTCCACCTCAGTCAATGCCCACATCCCTTTTCCACTTCAATTCTCTATCGCTCGATCTGCAGCTCTGTCTCAGTCTGTTCTGTTCACGTGACTACTGTCCTTCGGCTCCTAGCAACACGCTCTCGCGCTTATTCTTTGGTCATGAGCAGAGCCGGATCCCCGTCCATTCATGCGCCCGAGAACCTCTTGAGTGCAGATATCACATTTGCTCTGCTGCTATCCGCAAATTTTGTTTCGAACCAAGGGGTCAATGTGGACATAGTGGAGGATTACAAATACCTGGGGTACGAATGGACAATAAACTGGACTGGTCAAAGAACTGGTCTACGAGCTGGGTCAGAGCCGTCTCTATTTCCTGAGAAGACTGAGATCCTTTAGCATCTGCCGGACGATGCTGAGTATGTTCTACGAGTCTGTGGTGGCCAGTGCTATCATGTTTGCTGTTGTGTGCTGGGGCAGCAGGCTGAGGGTAGCAGACACCAACAGAATCAACAAACTCATTGGTAAGGCCAGTGATGTTGTGGTTGTGGTAATGGATTCTCTGACGGTGGTGTCTGAAAAGGAAACTGTCCAAGTTGCATGCTATCTTGGACAATGACTCCCATCCACTCCATAATGTACTGCTTAGGCACAGGAGTACATTCAGCCAGAGCTCATTCCACCGAGATGTAACACTGAGCGTCATAGGAAGTCATTCCTACCTGTGACCATCAAACTTTACAACTCCTCCCTCGGACTGTTAGATATCCTGAGTCAATAGGCTAGTCCTGGAATTACTTCCACTTAGCATGATTAAATTATTATTTAATTATTTATGGGTTTTATATTGCTATAATCCTTCACTATTCTTGGTTGGTGCGGCTGAAACGAAACCCAATTTCCCTCGGGGTCAATGAAGTATGCCTGTTTGTCTGTCTGTCTGTCTGTCTGTCTGTCTGTCTGTCTGTTCTGGTACCCGCCGCTCTGTGTTAATAATTTGCCGCTGACATATCTTTGTCCCTATCAACTTCAATGCATGCAATCTGATGATAGACGTTTATCCTTGCAAAACTTATAACGACTCCCGGCTCTAACTATGCCTGTCGTAATGTCATAAATTCATAACATATCCTCTCTCGGTCACACGAAAATAACAACAAACTGATTTTGTCCACATGACTTATAACTCAGCCGTAATCTGGAAAATATCAGGCGTAATCTGGAAAATATCATCTGCGACGTTACTGGAGACAAATGCAAAGTACCCAATATATATATCTACACTTTCATTGTCCCCCATTACCACCTCACCAGCATCATTTTCCAGTGATCCAGTATTAACCCCCAGCCCCTTCTACACATTATATAAGGGAACAACGGTTTAGCTTCCTGCTTTATGTCATTGCCAAGTTTGCTCTGATTTCATCTTCTTCCTTTATTAAAACATTTTAATTCTCTTTTGTTGGAAAATAAAAGCTTCCCAATTATCCTTCCCCCTAACTTCTGCGTCCTTATCTGCCCTTTCCTTGGCCTTTATGCAGTCCGTAACTTCCCCTGTCAGCCACGGTTGCTTACCCCTGCCATTTGAGAACTTCTTCCTCCGTGGGACATATCTATCCTGCGCCTCGTGAACTATTCCGAGAAACTTCAGCCATCATCACCGCCAGTATCCTCCTCTGATCGACCCGGGCAATTTTCTCTCTCGTACCCCTGTAATTCCCCTTATTCAGTAGAATGATGAAGAATTCTGTAACTTACCCACCCACCCCCAGCACCCCAGCAGAATATCTCTTGCAAACAGCAGTAACTGAGGAGACCGACATCTTGTTCTGTGGAATTCAATCACATGTAAATTCATTTCCAGCTAATGAAGCACACATGGGTTTTAACACATTTAGCTGAACAGAGTTTTCATGAACACTATTTTTAACAAAGTGGACTTTGCTCTCCAAGCTGGAATTTACCGTCCAACCAACTTTTGCCCGAGATGACGGTCCACTTTGCTAATTCACGGATACAGGTATTGCACAGGCGAGCGACGTCCTGTGTTTCACCCGGCGATTTACTCTCTTGCAGGCTGTTGCTGGCCTGAGCACAATTACGTCAGTAGACGGAGGAGTTTATTTTCCGAATGTTGAACCAGGCTTAAAGAACTGGAAGGCTGGAAAATGATAACACAGTCGGGCTGCTGAAAACTACTTGGGAAGAGCAGAGATGTATTGTGACCCCGGCCCATGAGTGATCATTTGTCTTTCCTCAAGACTGAAGGAACAGCTCAATACGAAATGGCTGAGGGGCAACATTGACGCTTGGCCATTGAGTTTATATCCACTAAACTAGTTAAGTGTGGCATCATGAATGTGAATTCAATTCAATGTGCTTCGATTCGGGCTGCTGGCCTCGGATTACGAGGTGTAAAACGGTTTTCAGAAATAAACTTTCTTTCTTGCATGCAAAATAAAATAAACTGTTTAATTTCAGAATTTCAGGCGTTCTTGTCCGAGATGCCTCTCTGTCTCTGCCTGACAATAAACAGATCCATTGTGACTTGTTTCTTCAACACATTCCGAAACTCATTTCTTTCTGCATTCCTCAAGGTTGTAACTTTCGGTACATTATTTTTCCTGATGCCAATTTATTCCAGTAGTGCACCGGGAAATGTGTTGACAACAATATGCGTTATTAATGAGCCTATCTTTCTCTCTGTCTCTCTCTCTCTGGAACTCCCACGCCTTCTTCAGCTCTTCCCTGGTTGTGAACCGCGGGACACTTGATTCATTCTTGTTTACATTATTCCGTTTCATGTCCAGGTGCCACATTAAGGCCGAAACTTGTATTTTCATTTGATGGATGACTTGCGATGCGCCACGACTTGGCGCATGACTTTCCTTGAAGGAATACGACGGGCATTAATTTCCAGCTTGAGCGGTAAAGCGACAGCGGCATCTACCCACACTCCGGGGAATTGGAGTGCAGAAACTTAGATATCTGCTGTTGATCAGTCGGGAAAATGACAGTGCAGCTCTTCCCTGGCTGTAAAGTGTAAATCATACTTGTTTTTACATTATTCCCTTTTAACTCCAGATGCCACATCAGGGCTGAGACTTGTATTTTCCTTTGAGTTCATGGTCCACTCACTGTGCTTCATTTCGTCAGCCAGTTCACGTGCACATTCACTTACTTTTGGCATTCTATGTCAACCAGACTATATATCTTCAATGCAGTTAAAACTCGGACACCAAATGAGAGATTGTGCGCTATCGACCCGCTGGCTCAAGGATCATGAAATTCAGTCGGACACGGTAAATGCCCATCAGGTGACAAAGGAATGAAAAAATGACATCATTCTCACGTCACAAAGTCCCCATCTTGTGAAAATTCAGCCAGTAAGATTGAGAAAAGAAGCATTTCTATCTCCATGACAGCTTTTTATTGTCCATCTCCTTGTGAGATCTTCTCGATCAACCTGGCAATAGCTGACAGAGCAGCTGATGAACAGTTAAACAGGCAAACAGACAGGCAGCTAGGCAGAGGACAGGCAGACTGACTGTCTAATAGATAGGTAGATAGATAGATAGATAGATAGATAGATAGATAGATAGATAGACAGACCGTCTGCAAATCAGTAAACAAGAACAAGTCTAGACGAAGAAAGAAGTCATTGTTCTTGACATGTGCTCGCAGGAATGGAAGTTCCTGCTCCAGGCTGGCCGAATTAGAGCAAATAAAAGTGGACGCAATGATATATTTATTTTTTTCTCTTTAAATGATGATCTACTGGTCCAGAGCCTATGTTCAAGGTCCAAGACTGAAATATCGACTCGGAGAACTCGTCCAGTGGAACATACTCCGGATAAAGAGAAACCAGTTAACACTCAACTCCGGGACTGCGTCAAAAGTGTAGATGTTTTATTCCCCATCATAGAGATTGTGGGGAGGTGAATGATAAATTAGAACATGGAACACTTTACTCAGTCTCTGTTGTGCGTGAAATACTGGCCGCTCTTTAGGGTCTCATCGTCCCCGGGCGAGAAAGGAGCATCTCCATAGAAACAATGAGAGGGCAGATCAGCAGATGTGTAAAAAAAAAATCACAGTTCATTCGCGATTGTAGCAATTTGTCAGTTAGAAAATGAGATGCCGTCCGTTTCATTTATGCTCTGCCTCACGATGTCAGTGGAGAAGGCCGCAGACAGGGAAATGGCCCGAAAGTCAGTGGAATAAGAATTAAACTGAGGTGAAGGAAGAAGATCCGGATTAAGCACGTGGACCGTGCGCAAGTATTCGGCAGTCCAAGCACCCAATCTCACTTCTTGTTTTTGTGTACTTTCTCTCTCTGGTGTAATGGAGACATCATTGTGGACACTGAAATTGCTGTCGCCTCGATACGCAACTAGGCAGGTCTGCACCTAAATCTCTGCGTCAGTTACTTACTTGAAAATGAAACAAAGAAAGCCAATACCTTCCGCGAACTTACGCCGAATCTTCCACTTCCACTCCAACTGTATCCATTTTATTATCCACTACTGAACACAGGTATGTCGCTAATATCAACCCGCATCCCTGCCTTCAGTGAATTCTGTCCGTCCATTTCCTCGTCTGTCCCTGCATCAGCACTCTCCGGAACTTCTCACTCTTTGTGAATATTCCAGCCCTACTCATCCGTGGAACCGACTCAATATGCACATCAATATTGACCCCTGTCTGCCCGTCGAGGACGATCTGACAAGCGGATCAATTCCATACCACAACTGACGACTGCACAGAGTAGCTGCAGACGTGAAAGTCTGTTCATGTGTCTTATTCAACTCGGACCATTAAATACATGTGCACGTCAAGGCAGCACGTCGGGGAAAATCACGGAATGAACACTGGTGTGATATATTCGCCGTGAAAGTGTAGTTCACATTGTTCAAACAAGTAAACACGGCTTTCTACCTCATTGTCAACAACGCGACTTTTTACCTCACTGTCAGCAAAGCTATCAATTTTGTGCATCGATAAAAACAATTACCATTGTTGGTATGTGGTGAACTACATATACCTGTCTGGACACGCTTCCCTGCTGACTGCTCCTGTGGGTCCTCCCACAGAATCAGAATCAGAATCAGTCTTTAATCGCCAAGTACCTTTGTACATACAAGGAATTTACTTCCGGCAGATGTCTCTCTGCTCATAACAATAATAATGATAAATATAAATGAAAATATAGACTATACATACAAGTAGTGCAATCCAAGTAATAGTTAGCCGACAGTTAACTGGCAGTTAACTGTTCAGCAAAGTGACCGCAGTAGGGAAAAAAACTTCTCCAGTGCATATTAGTCTTAGTCTGGAGGGATCTGAAGCGCCTACCAGACGGAAGCAGTTCAAACTGTCCGTGCGCAGGATGGACGGAGTCCTTTATGATGATCCCTGCCCACTTCTTCAACCTGGAAGACTACACGTCCACAATAGAGGGCAGGGAGGCTCCAGTGATGCACTCGGCAGTCCTCACTGTGCGCTGTAGTCTGGTTCTATCCAGCTTGATGGCGGCTCCAAACCACACAGTGATGGAGGTGCACAGGACAGACTCAATGACTGCAGTATAGAACTGCAGCAGCAATTCCTGAGGCAGACCATATTTCCTCAAGAGCCGTAGGAAGTACATCCGCTGCTGGGCCTTCTTCAGGATGGAGCTTATGTTCTGCTCCCACTTCAGATCCTGAGAGATGGTGGTTCCCAGGAACCTGAATAAAGATACCGGTATAAAGACGATTGACGCCTGAGCCCTGTCCTCAGTCTCCAGGACGTTGTATGGTGGTCAATTACAGATTGTTCTTTCTTCCAGTCAATAAAAGCCAATATCTCGCCTCGCGTCTCGGAGAGTTATAGATGGTGCATCATGGTACAAGTGTAATAAATGCAGAAAGTTTAAACATTTGCACCAAATGGAGGGTCGATTGAAGTTCTTTGCTTCAGTTTGGCGCGATGTTGACGGTAGCTTGTTCTCTGTGTGAGGGAGTGCATCACTTTATCGCACAAGTAAAATGCTGGATGACCTCGGCAGTTCAGACACATCTATGGAAAAGAATAATCTGTCGACGTTTCGGGCTGCGACGCTTCAAACGGACGGAGAAGATGCCGGAGTGAAAGGGTTTAGTGATAGGAATGCAGACAAGCATGGAAGTGACAGGCGAAGCCAGGTGAGTAGTGGGGGGGGGTGCGGGTGGGGGAGTGGAGGCGAATTATGTGACTGGAGATAATTGGAAACAGCAAAAGGTCTGGAGAAGAAAGAATCCGTTCGGAGAGGAGACTGGATCATGGAAGAAAAGGAAACAGGTCGGGCACTAGCAGAAGATGATAGGCAAGTCAGGAGAAGTGTAAGAGTTCAGGATGGTGAAATGAAGAAGAGGGAATAGAAAGGGGAAAAGTAAAGGGGAGGGAATACCGGAATATGGAGATATCGATGTTTATGTCATTAAACTGGAGGTTACCTACACTGAATATAAGATATTACTCCTCCAGCATGTGAGTGGCCTCATGATGGCGCAAGAGGAGACCATGCACCGAAATGTCGGCTCGGGATGGGGATAGGAATTGAAATGTTTGGCCACCGGGAAATTTCGCTTGATGTTGATGGTCAAGAGGTGCTCGACGAAGCGTGAATTAATTTGAAGAAGACGTCTAGGCCAGAAATGTCGACTGTTTATTCTTGACCATAGATGCTGCCTGATCTGTTGAGTTCTTCCAGCGTTTTGTGTGTGCTGCAATTAATTGTATTAACGGTTTGCATGTGTTCAGTATCGGCGTCAGCAGATTCAGTTGCAAGATCCATAACCGAGAGAATTTTCTCAGTCAACAGAGCAGCACAATAACGGTTCACAATTGCTCAATGACGACAAAGTCTATGGAGCCAAGGAATGGACATCACATGATCAACAATGACAATCTTGAAAACGAGAACTGACACTAACATTCACTGATTGCTAGAATCGTCATTTCATTGCCTTTGAGATTTTGCAAACTTATCACAATTGGGATTATACTTGAATTACATCATTTTTATTTTTACCCCAGCTGTTGGAAGACACGTCAGCCTTGTGTAGTACTGAATATTCCGTGTGCCGGAGCGAGTATAAATGAATGACCGTGGAGATTCGTCAGCTCAGAGATTCTTCAGCGAGATCGCGGGCAGCTGGAATACAGGCTGAATCTCACACAACATGCTTGAAGTATTTTTCCGTGTGAGAAAGATATGATTCATGATCATCGCCGTTACCGGCGTTCCTGGTAAGAACAGAGGCGAATTAACAATCGCGGTTTTGTGTGCGCGGTCTGTGAACTCGTTCAGTTACCGACAGCGTTGCGATGACGGCGTGTCAGTGAGTGCGGTGCAGACATTGTGATAAACCTCTGTGTTCGTTCAGAAGTCTCCTTGCTGTTTAATCCGTGCCCTCGACTGAATATCTCCCGTGTTATTCCGTATCAATAGAACAACATGCTTGCAATTCAAATTTAAATTATTGCGCAGTGTTGTAAGAAATTGCTGCAAGTTTGAAGGGAATGCAGGAAACGGATCGCCGGTGAGATTCAGCGGGGAGAAGTAGACATCTCTTGTGAGGCACTCACAATGAATAAGTGTACAGACGACGTTACGGGCCGAGCCCCCTCAGCACGTCGATCCTGCTGAAGCGTCTCGGCCGGAACTGTCGACTTTACCCTGTTCCATTGACGCTACCTGGCCTGCTGAGTTCCTCCAGCATTTTGTGTGCGTTGCTCGGATTTCCAGCATCTGCAGATATTCTCTTGTTTGTGATTGGATTAGATCACTTCCGAGTTAGAGTCCGAAACATCGGGAATTTCCAAAATTAAAATACGTTTCTGCGCGCGTTTGTGTGCACCAGGATTTGTTCCCCCGTGAAGTCAAGCGACATTTCAGAGCCAACCCAGCAGGGTCAGTTGGAGGTCAGAGGGGCAATATGCATACGATATCATGACCTCCTCTACTGCCATGATGAGGTCAAACTCAGGTTGGAGGAGCAACACCTCATCTAACTTCTGGGTAGCCTCCAGCCTGGTGGTAGGAACATTGAATTATCCAATTTCCGGTAATTCCCTCCCACGTCCCCTTCCCTTTCCCCTATCACAGTTCCTTTTCTGCCTCTCTCCACTTTCAACTTTCTGCTTCTTTATCTCTACAGTTCTTTCAAGCTTATCCCCTCCTTCTCCTCCCCTTTATCTTTTCTCTGATTGGTTTCCCACCTGGCGCCTCTAACCCCTCCCCTATCTCTATTACTGGGCTTCGGCACTCTCTTCCCCCCCCCGACCCATTCCTGATGAAGGGTCTCGGCCCGAAACGTTGGCTACTCTTTCCTCACGGAGGCTGAGTTCTTCCAGCGTTGTGTCCGTATGCAGACGATACTCCGCTCTAGAACAATAAACATCGAATCATTCAGAATCATCCTGCAGCAATCTGGAAACAAAACTAAAAGAGACAGATGTCTTGAAATACCTATATTGCCTTTTATTTGGAAATTTGTTAGATTAAGCACCCACGTGCAAAATACTTGAAAATTCGTTGGGTCCGACAAGATCTTTAAAACAAACGGAAACTGAAACTCTCTGACCGGATACCGAGCAATGTGCGCAGTAACTGCGGGTTTACATTGATTTCTCCAGAGCGCCCTCGGCGATTAGTTGACAAACCATCACCCTCTTCCAGTAACGAGTACTGTACCCGTTCACCCAGCATGTACTTTTGCGAAGCATCTTCCACTACTTCTCCACATGCTTTAAATCTTCAGAAATAAGTTGTCTGCAAAGTATGATTAACCATATAGCCATATAACAATCACAGCACAGAAACAGGCCATATCAGTGCTCGTAGTCCGTGCCGAACTCTTAATCTCACCTAGTCCCACCTACCAGCACACAGCCCATAACCCTCCACTCCTTTCCTGTCAATATACCTATCCAATTTTACCTTAAATGACACAACTGAACTGGCCTCTACTACTTCTACAGGAAGCTCATTCCACACAGCTATCACTCTCTGAGTAAAGAAATATCCCCTTGTGTTTCCCTTAAACTTCTGCCCCCTAACTCTCAAATCATGTCCTCTCGTTTGAATCTCCCCTACTCTCAATGGAAACAGCCTATTCACGTCAACTCTGTCTATCCCTCTCAAATTTTTAAATACCTCGATCAAATCCCCCCTCAACCTTCTACGCTCCAATGAATAGAGACCTAACTTGTTCAACCTTCCTCTGTAACTTAAGTGCTGAAACCCAGGTAACATCCTAGTAAATCGTCTCTGCACTCTCTCAAATTTATTGATATCTTTCCTATAATTCGGTAACCAGAACTGTACACAATATTCCAAATTTGGCCTTAACAAAGCCTTGTACAATTTTAACATTACATCCCAACTTCTGTACTCAATGCTTTGATTTATAAAGACCAGCGTTCCAAAAGCCTTCTTCACCACCCTATCTATATGAGAGTCCACATTCAGGGAACAATGCACTGTTATTTCTAGATCTCTCTGTTCCTCTGCATTCCTCAATGCCCTACCATTTACCCTGTATGTTCTATTTGGATTATTCCTGCCAAAATGTAGGACCTCGCACTTCTCAGCATTAAACTCCATCTGCCAACGTTCAGCCCATTCTTCTAACCGGCATAAATCTCCCTGCAAGCTTTGAAAACCCACTTCACTATCCACAAAGCCGCCTGCCTTAGTATCATAGGCATACTTACTAATCCAATTTACCGCCCCATCATCCGGATCATTTATGTACATTACAAACAACATTGGGCCCAAAACAGATCCCTGAGGCACCCCGCTAGTCACCGGCCTCCATCCCGATAAACACTTATCCACCACTACTTCTGGCATCTCACATCTAGCCACTGTTAAATCCATTTTATTACTCCAGCATTAATACCTAACGACTGAATCTTTTTAACTAAGCTTCCATGTGGAACTTTGTCAATAGCTTTGCTGAATTCCATATAGACTACATACACTGCCTTACCCTCGTCAACATTCCTCGTAACGTCTTCAAAAATTTCAATAAGGTTTGTCAAACATGACCTTCCACACACAAATCCATGCTGGCTACTCCTAATCAGAACCTGTCTATCCAGATAATTATTAATACTAACTCTAAGAATACTTTCCATTAATTTACCCAACACTGATGTCAAACTGACAGATCTATAACTGCTAGGCTTACTTCTAGAACCCTTTTTAAACAATGGAACCACATGAGCAATACACCAATCCTCCGGCACAATCCCCGTTTCTAATGACATCTTAAATATCTCCGTCAGAGCTCCTGCTATTTCTACACAAACTTCCCTCAAGGTCCTGGGGAATATCCTGTCAGGACCCGGAGATTTATCCACTTTTAATTTTCTTAAAAGCGCCAGTACTTTCACCTGTTTAATTGTCATAGGTTCCATAACTTCCTTACTTGTTTCCCACACCTTAGACAATTCAATATCCTTCTCCTTAGTGAATACCGAAGAGAAGAAATCATTCAAAATCTCTCCCATCTCCTTCGGTTCCACACATAGCTGACCACTCTGATTCTCTAAGGGGCCAATTTTATCCCTCACTATCCTTTTGCTTTTAATATAACTGTAGAAACCTTTCGGATTTACTTTCACCTTATTTGCCAAACCAACCTCGTATCTTCTTTTAGCTTTTCTAATCTCTTTCTTAAGATTCCTTTTACATTCTTTATATTCCTTGAGCAATTCCTTTACTCCATGCTGCCTATATCTATTGTAGACATCCCTCTTTTTCTGAACCAAATTTCTAATATCCCTTGAAAACCATGGTGCTCTCAAACCTTTAACCTTTCCTTTCACCCTAACAGGAACATAAAGATTCTGTACCCTCATAATTTCACCCTTAAATGACCTCCATTTCTCTATTACATCCTTCCCATAAAACAACTTGACCCAATCCACTCTCTCTAAATCCCTTCGCATCCCCTCAAAGTTAGCCTTTCTCCAATCAAAAATCTCAACTCTCGGTCCAGTCCTGTCCTTCTCCATAATTATATTGAAGCCTATGCTATTGTGATCACTGGACCCGAAGTGCTCCCCAACACATACATCTGTTAGCTGACCTATCGCATTCCCTAACAGGAGATCCAACACTGCCCCATCTCTAGTCGGTACTTCTATATATTGTTGCAAAAAACTATCCTGCACACATTTCACAAACTCTAAACCATCCAGCCCTTTTACAGAATGAGCTTCCCAGTCTATGTGTGGAAAATTAAAATCTCCCACAATCACCACCTTGTGTTTACTACAAATATCTGCTATCTCCTTACACATTTGCTCTTCCAACTCACGCTCCCCGTTAGGTGGCCTATAATACACTCCTATCAGTGTTACTGCACCTTTCCCATTCTTCAATTCCACCCAAATAGCCTCCCTAGAGGAGCTCTCTAATCTATCCTTCCAAAGCATGATGTGGTCATTCGGTTATGACCCCTCCGTTCTCGGCTGGACCGTTCTTCCGTGGAGGACTCGTCACTCTGGTGTGAGTGGACACAGACACTCAAGCCCCCACCGGTCCTGCAGTCACACTGTGAGTGTGACATATCCTGATTCGGTCCTCCAAGCCCCCACCTTCCTGTGGGTGCACAACACTCGGTCAGTGTTCCGTGGCGTGTCTGCCGGTGTCTCAGTAGACCCTTCTTTTATCTCCCCTGATGGGGTATCAGCCAACCATCAACTGACCATGTCCATCAAACTGTCACTCCCTCCTGTCTAGATAGATAGATATCTGATGGATAAGGGAATCAAGGGATATGGGGACAAGCCAGGGACTGGGTATTGATAGTGAATGATCAGCCATGATCTCAGAATGGCGGTGCAGACTCGAGGGGCCGAATGGTCTACTTCTTTACCTATTGTCTATTGTCTATTGTCTCAGCAGACCCGTCTTTTATCTCCCCTGACGGGGTATCAGCCATCCATCAACTGACCATGTCCATCAAAATGGCCACTCCCTCCTGTCTCAGCAGAACCGTCTTTTATCTCCCCTGACGGGGTATCAGCCATCCATCAACTGAACATGTCCGTGTCCATCAAACTGGCCACTCCCTCCTGTCCCACCTGGCATCACTCTGCTGTGTCAGCAGGGATCCACACAAACAGGCCAAATGTCCTTGGCGTTAAAGTCAAAAATTAGCGAAGAAGCCATAATACTAAATCATCCATTTTAATCCTTGTCTCTCTCACTGCCATCTGCAACATGATATCTCCCCCTTCTTCATCTCTCTCTCTCTCGTAAAGGGGTCGGCCATTTAGAACAGAGATGCGGAAAAACTTTTTCACCCAGGGAGTGTGGTGGATATCTGGCATGCTCTGCCCCAAAGGGAAGTGGAGGCCAAGTCTCTGCATTCAAGAGAGAGTTAGATAGAGCTCTGATAGATAGAGGGGTGAAGGGTTATAGGGAGAGGGCAGGAATGGGGTACTGATTGTGTATGATCAGCCATGATCACAGTGAATGGCGGTGCTGGCTAGAAGGGCCGAATGGCCTACTCCTGCACCTACTGTCTATTGTCTATTGTCTACTGTTAGCAGCATAGTTCAAAGGTGGGTCGACTCTGGACAACATCTCCAACTGTTTTTCTCATCACCCATAACACCTCCACCCTTAAAAGAATTTTTACCGGCGGGAAAATTCAATAGTAGGGCACATTACAGAATCTAATATAATACAGATGCAGTCATTAACTAACAGAGTAACACAGATATAATTTCAAATCTAACATCTAGATAAACAATCAGCAATTACATTGTCAATTCCCTTTACTTGTTACATTTTGATATCAAATTCTTGCAACATCAGACTCCAAACTAACAACCGTGTATTGTTATTCTTCATGTTAGTCAAGAACACCAATGGGTTGTGATCAGTATAAACTATCAATGGCTTCTGTGCCGGACAAATGTAAATTTCAAAATACTCTAACGCCAGAACAAGTGACAGTAATTCTTTTTCTACAGTGGGATAATTTCTCTGGTGCACATTGAACTTCCTAGAGAAATAAGCCACTGGGTGTTCAATTTCGTCTTCAGATCTCTGCAGCAGGACTGCCCCTGCGGCGTCGTCACTTGCGTCGGTTGCCAGGGAGAAGGGTTTCGAAAAATCAGGTGCTTTTAACACAGGGTGGTTACATAATATAGTTTTCAGCCTCTCAAAGGCTTCTTGTCAAGGGTTGCTCCACACAAACTTTTCACTCTCTTGAAAGAGCTTTGTAAGAGGGAGGGCAATATCCGCGAAGTTCTTACAAAACTTCCGACAGTATCCCACCATCCCGAGAAACCTTCTCAGTGCCCTCTTATCAGTCGGCACGGGAACGTCAGAAAAAGCCTGTACTTTCGCCTGCACAGGAGCCAGCTGCCCCTGTCCCACCACATACCCCAGGTATGTGACCGTGGCATAGCCAAGCTCACTTTTGGCTCGGTTCACTGTGAGAATGGCTGCAGACATCCGTTTAAATAGTTCCTCCCACAGCCTCAATGTAATCGTCCCCCGTATCACTCCAAACCACTAAATCGTCAATGTAAGCCCCTGTGTTCTTTAATCCTTTAATCACTGAGTCAATCATTCCTTGAAATGTCCCTGGAGCATTTTTCTTTCCAAAAGGCAAGACATTGTACTCATATATCCCTGATGGAGAGACAAATGCTGAAATTTCTCGAGCCCTGTCATTTAAAGTAACACACATATATCCTTTTAGCAAGTCAATCTTGGTGATGTATCTCGCCTTACCCAATTTATCAATGCAATCATACACCCTGGGGATAGGGTAAGCATCAGTCTTTGTGACGGCATTCACCTTCCTGTAATCTGTACAGAACCTTACACTACCATCAGGTTTCGGGAAAACCAGACATGGAGATGCCCATGCTGAGGAAGATTCCCGGATATTACCAGCAGCTAACATATGTTCAATTTCTTTTTCCACTAGCTTGATCTTTTCCAAAGTCATCCGATGAGGGGACTGCTGAATAGGCTGGGCTGAAGTTACAATAACATCATATGTTGTTCCCTCGCATCTTCTCGGAACGTCTGGACATAAATCTGCATTGCAGTTAATTAGCTTTGTCAGCTGCTCCCATTGTCCAGGCTTCAAATGACTGACCTTATCAGCAAAGTTGGCCAAAATAACAGAGTTCACTAGTCTGGTGGGCACTAAGTTTATCTTTTCAAAACGTTCGGGCCCCTCCTTATCAATCCTTACTGCCTCATCAGTTTTCGTGACAGCACCGACCGGCGCGGGCTCTGCATTGTGATAACCTTTGAACATATTAACGTGTACTAACTGGCTCGGCTTTCTTCTATCAGGAGTCTCGATCACATAATTCAGTGAGTCTATTTTCTTGATCACTTTGGACGGCCCTTGGAATCTCCCCTGTAGGGGGTTGGTAACTACAGGGAACAGAGCCAAAACCTTATCGCCCACTTGAAATTCTTGTTCTCGGGCTCGTTAATCATACCATTGCTTCATTTTAGTTTGGGAGTCTTTGAGTTTTTTCTTTGCAAGGTCGCAAACCTTGTGGAGCCTCTCTCGAAACTTCAAAACATAGTCAATCATATTGACATGCACTGTCGGGCTAGACCATTTCTCTTTAAATAAGGTAATAAGGTTAGTGGGCCTATGACCAAAAACGAGCTCGAATGGACTGAACTCCAGAGATTCCTGAACCGTGTCCCTCATCCCAGTCTCGAGTGTTTTCCTGACAGCATGTTTTAATCATGGTCGTTAAAGTTGCGTGGAATCTTTCCAGCGCCACTTAAGATTCTGCGTGGTATGCAGAGGCCAGAATTTGTTTAACTCCAATTTGAGTCTACATCTGCTGAAAAGTCAGGGACGTGAAGGTACTCCCCTGATCTGACTGTATCTCCGTAGGCAATCCTACCGTGGTGAAGAATTTAATGAGTGCCTTTATCACCGAGGGAGTTTTAAAGTTCCCCAGGGGCACAGCCTCCGGGCATCTAGTGACAGCACACATCATGGTCATCACGTACTGACCCCCCACTCGCAGTTCTAGGCAGGGGACCCACAAAATCCACCATGACTCGGGAAAAAGATTCCTCAAAGGCGGGTATCGGTCTAAGGGGTGCCTTAGGGATAACATGATTTGGCTTTCCTGCCACCTGACAGGTGTGACACCTTCTACAATAGTCGATAATATCCTTCCTCACATTCGGCTAGTAAAAATCTTTCATAACTCTATCTACTGTCTTCCTCACTCCCAAGTGTCCACCTAGGGGTATCTTATGAGCCAGGTTCAAAATTTCGTCCCGATAAACCTTCGGAACCACCACCTAGTTAGTGTACCACCGCCCAGTCCTCATCTAATGGCACCCTGGTTTCGACTGGTCCAGTTACCAGGTCACATTTCAGATATATCTTGTGCAAAGGTACGGACTCAGTCCCCTTTCCGATACCTTTTATCACATTTACCTCCCCAGTCTCGGTCTCAGCACCGAATTCTAACATCTTCCTTAGGATCGATGACTGACCAGCCCCAGTATCTCTCCAGATCAGCACTGAAACTGGAGTTTCACCCTCCTTCACAGATACCATCACTTCCGAAATAAACCTCTCACGCCCCTCTTGTGCTCTATCTAACCTCGCCTTCTTCATCGGGCTGTTAACCGGCTCAATGCAACCAGTCGGGGATGTCGTCATTCCGTTTCCTGTCTCCTTCCTCGGAGCAAGGTATTTAGATGCGATGTGACCAGCTTTCCCACAATTATAACACGTAAAGCTGGCAAACTTCCTTCCACCCTGCTTTTCCTCCTCCTTACCCTTTCCAGCAGCTCCCTGCTTATTCTCTGACATAGCCGGTGGGCTTTCTCTACCGTCCCTACCACCCCTCTGGTAGCTCTTATTTGGGGAAAATTTTATCTTGTGGGTTAAGGCGTATTCATCTGCTAGCTTGGCAGATTCTGATATGGAATTCTTCTTCTCGTTCAGGTATGTCCGGACATTATCCGGAACACAATCTTTAAATTGTTCGATCAGGATCAACTCTATTAAGCGATAGAGGTCCTCCTCCACCCCTTCTGCAGCGCACCAAGGGTCGAAGTAGACACACTTCTCGAGGGTAAACTCTGTGAACGTCTGATTCCACTGCTTCCTTCAGTCCCTGAACTGTTATCTATACGCTTCGGGTGCCAGCTCATAGGCCCAAAGGATAGCCAGTTTTGCTTCCTCATAATCCTCTGCAACCTCCTCAGACAACGCCGCGTATAGTCCTTGAGCCTTCTCCTTAATTACACTTTGTAACAACACCACCCACTTATCTCTAAGCCAATTCTGGTTGGCGGTCACTTTTTTAAATATGCAGGAAGTACCGATCAATGTCCGTTTCCTCGAACGGAGGTACCAACCTAATCTCCTGACTAACATTAAACTTTCCCCACGGTCTGCCCCGCTATCCACACGTTTCCATTTCTCCCTCTCGAACTGTCGCTGTTTTTCTGCTTCGTCCCTCTCCAACTTAATTCTCTCCAGTCGCATCTATTCTAGACGTAACTGGACCTCCCCTTTCCCTGCAGGAAAGTGTTCTAACACCTCCGCCTTGAATATCTGCATCGTGACATAATGTTCAGCTATCTTACGTTGTATCTCAGCCTTCGTCATCCCTTTCTTCACCTCCATGAGTTCCAAGGACTCCAGCATTTCCCACAACTCAGACTTTTTAACCGTCTTTAAACCCACAGGGTTCGGACTTGACAGACACTCGTCAACATCCATTTCTGTTGCCTGCCTCTCTGGTAATTCACACAACCAGATCAGATAAGGGAAATCTATCCAGATTCACCGGCACCCCAATTTGCGAATTCAAATCCCGAGACGATGCACCAATTTGTTACGTACCCCGTGACTGGGTTAACAGACCAGCAGAAAAGGAATGATACGTTGGAGTCTGGTGGTACCGTCACTAGAGGTGTTTGTTAGTAAAATAAGCAAAACAGTGTCAATAATGCAAATATACTTATAAAACAGGTTGGCAATAATAAACATAGAAGTGTAGGAATAATAATCAATAACAAGAAACAAGCTCTATCAATGTCTCGGGGTAAATGAATTGTCATAGAAGAATATAAAGTTCAGTTCAGTTCAGTTCGTGCTCAGGTAATTGTTGTTGTGTTGCAATGTTGGAGAGAGAGAGAGAGAGAGAGAGAGAGAGAGAGAGAGAGAGAGAGAGAGAGAGAGAGAGAGAGAGAGCTGCAGCAGGCAAACCTTCCGCAGTCTTCTTGTTCCGTTGTACGGTTGGGGGTCATCGGTTATGACCCTTCCGTTCCAGGCTAGACCGTTTTTCAGTGACTGACTCGTCACCCAGGCAAGGGCGGATGCACACAAGTCCCCACCGGTCTGCCTTCATCCACCGTGCTCCGGACCGATTCTCCTGAACCGATCCTTCAGTCCCCCACCTTCCTGTGGGTGCCCAACACTCTTTCAGTGTCCACTGGTCTGTCTATCTGTGTCTCCGCAGACCCGTCGTTTAACTCCCCTTGATGGTGTATCAGCCGTCCATCAACTCAAATGACCATGTCCATCAAACTCGGCCACTCCCTGCTGTCTCAGCAAGAATGTTAACGAGCAAAGAAGTGTCCTTGTAGCAAATAATTGTTTACCTTTCCATCAGTGAAGAAGCCATAATACTTAAATCATTCGTCTCTCTCTTATCTGTAGCAGTTGCCTCTACCCCTGTTCTTCATCTCTCTCTCTCTCTCATTAGCAACATAGTTCCCGGGGGGGGGGGGGGCGGGGGGGGGGGGGGTCAGCTCTGGACCACATTTCCATCTGGTTTGTTCAGCACAAATAGCGATTGTCCTTCGATACAGACGAATGCCATCGTCATCTTATGGTCTTATTGGTCAGTTATAAAGAAGCCAGTGCAGCCTTTCTGTTTTATTAGACGTTTGCAAAGATTAGGCACGTCATCTAACAAAATTATGTTTGATACGCGGTGGAGTGTAAACGATACTCAGGTTCATCAGCAATTTGTACCGCTCAAACCTCAGGACCCAACAACTATCCCTACTGCCCGCTACTAGTCACAGACTTATAAATCAGTCCCCGACTTCTCAATCGGTTTTCATTAGTCTCCGTTCCACGGGCAGACAGCAAAATCGCTCTTCCCCGAATCATTTTGTGCTTGCAGCGTTGGAGGAGATCTTCGGCCGCAGGAAACCTAACCTGGGATTCTTATTCCAAAAGGAGAGGCAGTCGGTAAACAAATTAACACTTAAACGGTGAAATCCCCTGCGCCGAATGTTGTAAGGTGTTGAGGGCGACTACCCCCGGGACACTGGTCAGATACAGTGTGGAGCTTTATTCATCACCCCCAAAGTGTGTCCCCAAACGGGAAATGTTAGGGAGTTGTGGTTACTGTGTCCGATATGCTCAGCAACGGAGAGACTTCTCACCTGATCCGGTTCATTGTGTGATACCAAACCCCACATGGTCACTCCGGGGTGGGAGGGCGGGGAAGGAGTGTGGTATCCATGGAATACTTCCAATAGTGTGATTGTTCCTGACCTGCTACAGAGGCTTGTGGGTCTGCTAATTAAAACCGAACAGGTGTCATTCACCAGTCTTCGTTTAACATGACAATAATACTTATGGATAGACCGCTCAAATGAGAATTTTTTTCCCCCAAAAAAATCATGGCATTTCACCATCGATTGCAAAGGATAACAGATTGGTTATTTCCCTCCTTCAGGTGTCTCCATTACGGGAATGAACAGAACTGTTGCCGCTCCAGTGGTACATCACTGGCCACACTGGTATCATCACTGCTTACTCGGACCTGTCAGCAACCACACAGATAATGTCCCTGCTTGTCCGGTTCCCTCTGTAACGCAATGTTATTGGGTCTCACTGCTGGACACAGAGAGAATGTCACTGCATATTCAGTATCCCCTCTGGCAAAATTTGTACTTTCGTAGCTCGTCCAGTCTGTTGATGGACATAGCGAAAATATCCCTCTTTATAAACATGTTTCTCAACGCAATCACACTGTCAGCGATGATGCCCAGTCATCTGATCACACTGACACTCGATATTGGCACACATTGGTCATGAATTTATTGGTCATTCCCGCTCCGTTGACAGCGAATAAAAATGCTGGCAATGCCAAAACTCACAAACTGCAGAATCAATACTTCAAAACTACAGCCATACATGGAACTCGTGATCGGCTGCAAAGAAGGAGATGACAGGCAGAATTTCCATCCCGTGGAACGTGTCGATTTCGATTGGAGTTTACCGGTAATACAGTTTAGAGGCAGTGGTGTGAGGACAATGTACCAACGATCGACCAAAATGACAGCAGAAAATAAAGACGTTGAACTTGCATTTTGTTACTATTTTAAAGAATGACCAGGTGGTTAGCGAAAATACTCTTTTTCTTTGTGTCATCATTTTGGGCCGTGCTTACATTTCGAGGCCACCAGAGAAAGAGAGTGATTTGCCGGCATATTTTTATTTTTGTATATCTAAATGAAATTCGGTGTTATTCATTTATTTTCAAGACGTCTTACGCTCATATATTTGCGGGCTCCGGGCTCGATGCAAACCGCGGCATTATTCAGTGGATAAAGAACATAATTTAAGAAAATAGGTGCGCCGTGTTGCTGATAATGGAACCATCGGAGAACATTAGAATATCGAGACGACATCATTTACAACTTTCACCCATGTTTACTAGACGATTAATACAGTTAACATTTGAACAAATGTATATTGTATGCTGCGATAAATATACAAGTTTTTGTGATTCCAAACAGGATGTGTAGCAACAACATCAAGGGTGAATTGTTGCACAATCCTAATCAGATTAATTACAGACAAGAAGCGACGTAGTGAATTCCTTATAGTATGGATACGTAGAACAAGCGAACAGATTTATTTTAGGAACATAGAAACGAAAAAACTACAGCATCACAAAGTTGTGCCGAACATATCCCGTTAGAAATTAATAGTCTTACCCATAGCCCTCCGTTTCTCTAAGTTCCACGTACCTATCTAAATAACCATATAACCATATAACAATCACAGCACGGAAACAGGCCATCTCGGCCCTCCTAGTCCGTGCCGAACTCTTAATCACACCAAGTCCCACCTACCCGCACTCAGCCCATAACCCTCCACTCCTTTCCTGTCCATAGACCTATCCAATTTTACCTTAAATGACACAACTGATCTGGCCTCTACTACTTCTACAGGAAGCTCATTCCACACAGCTATTACTCTCTGAGTAAAGAAATAGCCCCTCGTGTTTCCCTTAAACTTCTGCCCCCTAACTCTCAAATCATGTCCTCTCGTTTGAATCTCCCCTACTCTCAATGGAAACAACCTATTCACGTCAACTCTATCTATCCCTCTCATAATTTTAAATACCTCGATCAAATCCCCCCTCAACCTTCTACCCTCCAATGAATAGATACCTAACTTGTTCAACCTTTCTCTGTAACTTAAGTGCTGAAACCCAGGTAATATCCTAGTAAATCGTCTCTGCACTCTCTCTAATTTATTGATATCTTTCCTATAATTCGGTGACCAGAACTGCACACAATATTCTAAATTTGGCCTTACCAATGCCTTGTACAATTTTAACATTACATCCCAACTTCTGTACTCAATGCTTTGATTTATAAAGGCCAGCGTTCCAAAAGCCTTCTTCACCACCCTATCGACATGAGACTCCACCTTCAGGGAACTATGCACAGTTATTCCTAGATCTCTCTGTTCCTCTGCATTCCTCAATGCCCTACCATTTACCCTGTATGTTCTATTTGGATTATTCCTGCCAAAATGTAGAACCTCACACTTCTCAGCATTAAACTCAATCTGCCAACGTTCAGCCCATTCCTCTAGCCGGCTTAAATCTCCCTGCAAGCTTTGAAAACCCACCTCATTATCCACAACACCTCCTACCTTAGTATCATCGGCATACTTACTAATCCAATTTACCACCCCATCATCCAGATCATGTATGTATATTACAAACAAATAATGTCTCTTCAAAGACCCTATCTCCACCACCGTTGCCGGCAGCCTATTCCACGCACTCACCACTCTCTGCGAAACAAATCTTATCCCTGACATCTCCTCTGTACCCACACCCCAGCACCTTAAAACTGTGCCCTCTTGTGCAGCCATTTCGGCCCCGGGAAAATGCCTCTGACTATCCACACGATCAATGCATTTCATCATCGTTCACACCTCTATCAGGTCACCTCTCATCCTCCGTCGTTTCAAGGTAAACAGGCTGAGTTCACTCAACCTATTCTCATAAGGGATGCTCCCGATCCAGGCAACATCCTTGCAAATTTCCTCTTCAGCCTTTCCACATCTTTCCTGTAGTGAGGCGACCAGAACTGAGCACAAAACTCAAAGTGGGTTTTTACCGGTGTCCAATTGAGCTTCAACATTACCTCTCGGGTCCTAAATTCAGTTCGACGGTTGATGAAGGTCAATACACCGTATGCATACTTAGCCTGAGAGTCTACCTGCACAGCTGGACTCGGACCCCAAGATCCCTCTGATCCTTCATGCTACAAAGAGTCTTACTATTAATACTATATTCTGCCAACATATTTGACCTACCAAAATGAACCACTTCACACTTATCTGGGTTGGACTCCATCTGCCACTTCTCAGCCCAGTTTTGCATCCTATCAACGTCCTGCTGTAACCTCTGACAGGCCTCCACAGTATCCACAACACCCCCTACCTATGCGTCATAAGCAAATTTACTAACCTATCCCTCCACTTCATCATCCAGGTCATTTATAAAAATCACAAAGAGTAAGAGTCCCAGAACAGATCCCTGAGGCACCTCACTGATCACCGACCTCCATGCATTTTGTGAAAGATCTTGAAATAATTTGTAAATATTGCTGTAATTAGAGAAAATGAATAGAATAAAGTGGTCTCTGCAGATGGGGATTGAAGTGAAACACAATTTGATGAAGGTGCTTAAACTGTCCAGCAAGCGCACTCACCCACATCTGTCTGATTCTCTGGAGTATCACTATCTGGACAGGGATAGCACGACAGCTGACATAAAGCCGACACCCTGACTGTACTATTGAACTGTTTGAATGATTACGTGTCTGGTTTATTGCTCATATAGATACTTCCGTTATATAAGTTGAATGGTCTGCACCGCGCTTTGATTAACACGTCACTTGCCACTCTGATGTTATCACTGCTGCTGCTGCTGAAGATGATGATGATGATGAGCTGAGATGATGATATCATTTCTGGCAAAGATGACGGCGTCATTACTAATCCACGCCCATTGTTGACCATTATGATAATGTTTTCTCCTGCACAGTTGCTGACCAAAGTGATGATGTCGCAGCGTACGCTGGTCATTCACCGAAATGCAGTCCTAAGAAACCATATTTTAAATTTATCCTCTTTGTAGAATATTCAGCTAGTGATTTATACAAATCCGTGAACGATCGTTGCAGTCAGCTGATCGTCCATGAGCTAGATCAAAGAGATCAACTAAGTTCATACCTGTATTTTAGGCATTTCTGTTTCTCGTTGTTGTCTTCGAAGGCTTTACTTCTCGGCATTCGCATTGGCATTACTGCCGAAAGCGATAGCGCAAATAACAGCTCAAGTAAGAGTTAGACCAGATGTTCCTGTTCTGCAGCTGCACCGCCAACCACCAGTGCAGGGTCATAATCTTTCCCCTACATGGCTTTCCATTCCATGTCTAATTAAGTCGCTACCCCAATGCAAGTAGATTCCAGATTGTCAAAATGCAACTGATCCCATTTCGAGATGGATAAGCCACGTTAATTACAGTCCGAGGTTCCGGAGGTGCAGAATCGGGTAGGTTGGGCCGTCTTGGGGTAGACAGCTGGCTTGGGGTAGACCTTGAGGTTGTTAGGTGTGATCTTGAGGGACGGTGCCGGCTGGAGACGGTAAGTGACTGGGATGATGCGTTGGATTATCTTCAAACCGGAGAGAGAAAGTAGTTGTGCAGGGGCGGATATCAAGTGGACAGCCAGACAATTCCCCAAGCCTGTTAGGTCTAGATGGGCGGCAGAGCAATTGTCATGGCGGCAGTAGGCATAGATGGCAGCTGGAATGGCCCTCCATGTCCTCATCAAAGTACTGAGCAGCAGCGTACCAGGACTCTGGCTAACGGAACCTCCAACGCGGGCTCCTCCGCAGGGAACAGCGGAGGCTGGTAGCCAGGAAGACATAAAAGGGTGATATACAAGTTGCAGAGTAGGCGTATAGCCTGTGGGACTGCTCGGTGAAGAGAACATACTTCTTCCATGTGAAAGGTCAGAGACGGTATATCATTGAGAAACGCATGCAATTGCTGATTTGTTCATTCTGACTGACCGTTGGTCTGCGGATAATCACCAGAGGAGAACTCCACTGATGTCGGAGGAGGAAATAGAAGGTTCTCTGGATCGGAGACGAATTCGGAGCGTCGGCACTGCATACTGTCCTGACGGAAGCAATGGAGGTGTGCTAAATGTAGAGCTAAGATCACCGTCTCATCGGCTGACGGAAGCCTGGGTAGGACAATTAAATGGCCGGTTTGAACGACTGATCTACCACTCTCATGACCACGTGGCCCCATCAGAAGGTACTAATCCCATTATGAAATCCATGGCGATGAGTGAGTTTGAGCGTCGAGGTACTGCTGGGCACCGCAGGAGGTAACAGAGCCGCTGGTTGGACGCACTGAAGGCAGAGATCGATGAACTGACGTACATCTGCGATGATGGAAGGTTACGAGAGCCGGCGACGCATGCTCCAGAGTAAATCGAGAATACGTGGCGAAGTTAAGGAGGCTCTAAACGGCGAATCATTTGCTTGCATCTTCGGAAACAGTTCTATTTCCATCTTTAATGTCTTTATTCTTTTCCTTTCAGAATATTTTGAAGACCCTGTCGTGGAGTTACACGCTGACTTCGGTTCTTCGAGGAATGGGACCCGTTCTCGGCGTTTCAGGGCTGACCGTTTCTCAAACGACGCCGACAGGAATTAGTCCTGTTTATTTATTCTCCTTGCTTCCTGCTATTCAGCCAATCTTCTATGCACCATAGCATCTTTCAGTAATACCTATGGCGTTCTACCTTCTTTAGCACTCTCGTGTGTGGCATCTTGTAAAAGGCTTTCTGAAAATCCAATGAAACAACATCCATTGATCTCCGTTTATCTCATCTGCCTTTTATTGTTGACAAAGAATTCCAACAGCTTTCAGGCCGGACTTTCCGTAATTCGGCCGATTTTATTATGTGTCTCCATGTCACCGAGACCTCATCCTTCATAAAGGTTCGTCTTTTCAACTTCTGAGGTCAGGCTACCTGCCGTATAATGTTCTGTCTATTGACTATCTCTCTTCGTAACAAGTTATGTGGATTGACATTTCCTATATTCTAGTGATGTGGACTATTCCAAATTCCAATTGGTATTGAAAGTTCGCCGCTAATGCTTCCACAGTCTGGCAGATCCCTGTTTCGGAATACTAATGTCCAGATGACAAATTTAACTCCACATCTGTCAGCCTCCCAGGCTCCTTCTCCTCAGTAATAGCAACTTCTATGGCTTGATAGTCTCGTTCGACTGGCATACTGCTGGCGTCTCTCACGGTGGGAAAAGACAGGAGTTATTGAATTCGTCCGCTATTTCTTAGTTTCCTCATTCAGAGGAACGAGAGTTTATCTTGGTTATTGCATTAACAGAAACATACAAACGCCATATTTCTATTGTTGTCGCCTGTAACCGAAGCAATTTCCGGAGTGAAACAGAGCAAACCATGACGTTGCACCTTTGATGACGAAATCGATGGACGGCAAAGCCTTGGAATGGACCAGATGAGCAACAATCATGAAACCGAGAGATGAGCCGGAGAGCGTTTCCCAACAACGTTCACTGACTTCTCGAATCGTCTTTGAGATTTTGCAATTTTGTGTCAAGCTACCCACACCTCATCACAATTGGGATTTCACTTGAATGAAATCATGTTTATTTTTACCCTATCTGTTGGGCAATAAAACGTCAGCCTTGTGCAGCATTGAATATTCAATGTGCTGGATCGAGTATAAATGAATGACCGTGGAGATTCATCAGCTCAGAGTTTCTTCAGCGAGATCGCGGGCGGCTGGAAGACAGGCTGAATCTCACACGGCATGATTGAAACATTTTACCGTGTGAGAAAGATATATTACCTGATCGTTTCCGTTATCGGTGTTCCTGGTAAGGACAGAGGCGAACTAACATTTGCAGATTTGTGTGCACAGTACTTGGACTCGGTCAATTTCCGAAAGCGTTGTGATGCCGGTGTATCAGTGAGTGCGGTGCAGACACTGCGGCCAAACTGCGTGTTCGTTCAGCAGTCCCCTTGCAGTGCCCTCGGCTGAAAATAAACCGGTAGCTTGAAGAGATGTAGAGCGGTAGATTTGGGAAGTGGATTCATGCAAGACAGTTTTGAGTTATCAATGGAAATTCGCTGGCAAAGTAAACTCCAATAGTCCATCGTGACCGGTACCTTTACGGCCTCGTTGGTGTTATTTCGTATTGATCAAGCAATGTGCTTCAAATTCAATTTTAAATGTATTGCGCTGTTTTTAAGGAATTGCTGCAAGTTTGAATGGAACGGGTAAAGCAAATCACCGGCGGGATTCAGGGGAGACCGGTAAACATCGTTTGTGATTCAAACTCTGAAACATCGGGAGCATAGAAAATTCAAATCAGGGTCTGTGGGTGTTTTACTGTAACACGGTTAGTTTGCATATTCTATTTTTCGTGTAGTGGGGTGGGAGTTAAGAGCCAAACCAGCGGTGTTTGTTAAAGGTCAGACGGCCTGTGTTACATGTGATACTCGGCTCAAAAACGAAAATAATTTAGAATAATCTGCAGTGTTTTGAGGCAAACTCCAAAGGAGAAACTGCTGCGAAGCATCTACATTGGCGTTGCTTCAGAAATTAGATGCTTTAACCACCAAATGAAAGATGTCTAAAAAGTCCAGAATATTTAAAAAACGAAACTGGGAATTTTCTGATACAATGAGAAGGAACCGCGGATAAGAGCAGTTGTAGAATTTAAAAGAAGCGAGCCTCTGGGTGGGGGAGAAAGGAGAGTCGAGGAGGAGACGAAGACATGCGAACAGGTGAAATCAACGCTTTGAATTTTGTAAACCGTCCGAGGCGGAGGGAGAGGGACTCCGCCGTATGGAGAATGTGTCAGGAAAGGGGGATCTGAACACAACCCCTGAGAAAGTTGCCGAGGTATCCAGCCTTTACACATCAGTCGAAAAACTGATGGCAGGAGATTTATATTTATTTCTCCAACGCACACTCAGCGATCAGTTGACAATGCATCCTTCCCAAACGCAGCTCTTTATCCAGTACAGAAAACTGTTACCTTTCACCCAGCAGGCACGCGTGTGTGGCATCTGCGTCTCCCGCTTTGCAACCTTTAAACCTCCAGAAATGAAAAGAGTCCAAAGTTCCAGCTTGTCTCTGCCCTGAGACCCACGGAACGGAGAGACAGTAATTCACTCTTTCTTTTTGCTGTTCCCTCAGTGAATTTAGTGGCGATTGCGATCCTGTCCCGGGGAAAGTGCGGCATCTCTACCTGCACCACTCGCTACCTGGTAGCCATGGCGACGGCGGATCTACTAACCATCATCTTTGCGGTCATATTTTGGCGAGTCAGTTATTATTACTTCCCCGGGACTTTCCTGGACATCACCCCCGTGTGCAGTGTGATCTCTGCCCTGGGAGAGGCAGCCACTGACTGTTCTGTCTGGTTCACCGTCATGTTTACATTTGATCGGTTTGTCGCCATCTGCTGTCAGAATCAGAAAGCAAAATATTGCACCGGGGAAACTGCCGCTGTGGTTCTGACAACAACCGGCGTCCTGCTCTTTTTTAAGGATGTCCCCTACTTCTTTCGATATCGTCCTTTGATAGTGATCGACAATATACCCTGGGACTGTATTACAAAGCCGGGCTACTATACGGACCCCGGGTGGGTGGGATATGACTGGTTTACCACAGTTCTAACGCCATTACTCCCTTTCCTATTAATACTACTGTTCAACGCTCTGACAGTCAGACACATTTTAGTGACGAGTCGCGTCCGTAAGGGGCTGAGGGGTCAGAGCAAGGCGGAGAACCGCAGTGACCCGGAGATGGAGAGCAGGAGAAGGTCTGTGGTTTTACTTCTCACCATCTCCGGAAGC